>NC_134470.1:25263616-25561023 GCF_964194025.1 Convolutriloba macropyga
GTTTGCTAATCCATTGTTTAATTTGAAATCAGGTATTTTAAATTTCTAAATTGACCACTAGATTTCGACTGCAAAATCGAGATATATTTCCGTGAAACTTCTCAGAAAGCCAATTGGAACTGTTATTAGTAAGGGTTGAAATAAATTGCACCAGCTACTAGACCAAAACTAGCTTTGCTACCGCTGTTCTTTCGTTAGTAACATAATTATTCTGAAAATTTTGGATATGGAAATTTCGACAAAAAAGTTAATACTTGATGAAAAAAGTTAATAAATAATGGTTTTTAGGTATCTATGAAGTTATTTTAGCAAGAGACTCGCTAAATTTTAATTCATCAACGCTCTCGCAGGAAACTAGCCCTCTCTGGCGATAACGAAATTTTGTGTCAGGGTTTTTTTTGTTAATACAGCAATTTAAAAGGCTTAAAATTAAAAAAAAAAATTATTTCATGCCAGTTTTGTTGAAAAAAGGCTGAATTTTGACAAATTTAGCAAAAGTATTAGCAAAAAAACTGGATCAAACAGCTCAACAATCCTCTCTTTTTTTGGAGGTAAATCCAACAACACTACCATCATCAGTTCTAACATATATTCACAACCCTGTGCGATGAATGTATCAATCAGCCAGAATTGACTGAACAAGAAAAACTCATTTAAGTATATTGTTACTCCCCGCTAAAGTGGACCGTAGGTCGTGACATATAAGTCAGTTGCAAACAAACAGGCCATCAAATTAAATGGGTTTGTAATATGAGTGTTATAATAAGCAGTATCCACTGTATTTTTATTCAGACTACGGTAAGATTTCAAAATTAGAAACGTTTTATTTGGCATTTTAGCGCTGGAATTGTTGGCACCCTGACACTGCGTAAAAAATATTATCTGAAAAGCTGTAGATTAAAAGGAAAACAGATAATGGTGCGACCGAATAATATACTTTATATTCATTTTTATTTTCAAAACTTTGATTTCTCATATTCTTGCTTTCTCAACATTTGCTGTATATAATAGCGTTTTGAAAATTCTAAAGCATTATTAAATTGAAAAATATTTTGGGCTTGAACTTTCCCAATATTCCCCCTCCCCCAATATTAGCTAACAAGGCGGCTCGGTAATGTGCGATGGCACATAAGGTTCCGACCCCGCCCATCCACAATTTTGGCATAATTGTCTACCAAATGAGGAACAGACAGAAAAACCCAAAAATTATTTTTTGCGAATCCCAAAAAAGCCCAAGTCTTTTTCAAAAAATTCTGTTTGAACGATATGATAGCCTCCAAAACAAATAACTCAGTGGAGTAAAAATTGATGCATTAGATTGCTGTAATATTTCAACATTAAGAAAGCGAGTCAAGATGAACAGCAAAATCAAACAACAACAACAACAACAAACCTTAATTACATCAAAAAATTTATGGCCCTCTTAAAAACTAAATTTAATAACAAAGTCAACATACCGTTAGATAAACCTAAAACTAAACAAAAATAACTTATAAATCACCAGAAAACATATGCGACCAGTCCATAAAAAGGTTTGGTAACAATTATACAAAAAAGAACAAAACAGTAAAGTAAAAAAATTAACTTATTTTTTTGAAACAGTTAACTTCAAAGTAATAAATACCATTAGGAATCAATCAATATTACCACAAATTTACGATTACCACTGCTTCTATAAAAGGGCATTAGGACCTGTCCTTATTCATTTTTTGACCGAAACGACAAAGTATAAATGACAGTTACAGACAAAAGTAAAAAATTCAATTGATTTCTTCAAGAAAGAGGCGTCGAGGCCGTTAAAACGATGATGTAAATCTTTCAGGATTTTAATATGTTCAATTGTGCCTTAATCTAAATGCTAATAAGGTGACATGTGAACTGTCAATAGTGTGATAATGTGACAAAATTAGAAAACGTGAAAAACTGGCAAATATCAAAACAAACAAAAATCTGAAATCTTGTAGTATCAAAGCCAGAAAACAATAACTTCAGGCTTAAAACTGCAACCGAGTATAACTGTTAAATCAGTAGAAAGAAGAAGCAGTCTTTCTTTGCTGACACTAAGCTGGAAGTTGAACAAATTAAGAAAAAAATAGAGGAAAAGTTAATTAAGCCATTATTTATTGAAAAGTCAATTATTTTTAAAAAAAGAAACAACCATATACTTTCAATTGAAAAACTTAATACATTAGCTTGGAGCTGCTTAGCCAGCAGATTGGTTGGACCTATCACTCTTGAGCTTTGATTTGATATGTTCTGTTCTTTATTATTAAAAAAAATCTTTTTTTTTAAAAAAAAAAAGACCGACTGATTACAACCCGATTTTTTTTGGATTGTAACAGTCCAAGAACGGCCCAAAACTAGCCCTGCTAATACTTATTGTCCGTTAGGAATAATTGATTTTTCGAATGTTGTAGATATAGATAATTTGTTAGTTGAAAACTCAAAATAAGTTCTGCATTTTTGATAATCAACGAGTAAAGTTAACAAAAAACGGCAAAGTTTTAACTACAGTGCACTCTCAGCGGACCCTGAAGTAGAAATAGCCCCCCTCTGAGTCTACAAAGATTGTATGAGTGTTATTTGGGGGTGTACTGTCGACAAACTCAAACAAAGTGGACTAAAGTAGCTTATTTCGTGCTGTTTTTGATGTAAAAGCCTAAATTTTGAAATGTTTATCCAGATTTTTTGACCAAAAAAATTAAATCAAAACAATCAACAATGCTTGTTCATCTTCAAAAATAAAATCAACGACACTATTCTTAAAAATTATAACAAATTTTAGCAAAATTGACGAAAATTTAGGCAAAAATTCCGGAAAATGTGAATAAAAACAACGTGAATTCACTCTTCTTTTCTCAGAAGTTTAAACCTCGATAACTCCCTGTAGAAAACGAAAATTTAAAAAATCTTTTTAATTCCATATTCTACGCTGGACGAGCTTTCTAATGATACCAGTCTCAATTCTCTACGATGAATATATCGAGCGGCGAAAATTCACGGAACAAAAAAAACCCATTTGAGTATATAGTTCCTCCCCCCTCAAGAGGGTCGGAACAATTAGAGGTGAGTTGGGGATAAAGTCACGCTACCCGAACTGTATTCATTTAAATGGAGGGAGTAAAGAAAAGTTTTGAGACAGCACACAAATTCTCAGTCTAGTTTGAACTATTTTCTTTTGGAATACCAAATAGCCCTAAAGATGTTCAACGCCTGGATATCAAGTTTTTAATGCCGCAGTAGAAACTCAAATCATGATCAGGAGTTCAGTTACGTAAATTTTAGAATGTAGTATTCATAAAAGGTCTACGAAGTTTTGGCACAATCAGCTTTCGACAAAATTTTAGGATGAGCAGAAGACTTTGTGTCCTAAGACAAAAGAGGCTATTAAGCAAAGGACCTCGTGAAAACTTACCCTATTAGTACGACAAAGAAGTCTAGAAAGTTCCAGGGGTCTCGCAGGTAAGTGTGTTTTTCCAGGCAAAATCCTCTGGCCGTGATCCTAATGATCATCTCTATTGTGTAAAAGGCCTGGAAGAAATACTCGGCTAATTGCACCGGCTCTTTGAAGGTCAAAAAGACACAATTCACCAAGATACATAGGATGACAAGGGCGTCAAACCACTGATTTGTAGCTACAAACATCATAAAGCGTCTGAGAGGGTGCAAAGGGCTCAGAAAGTACATCGCTTTTGTAGCTGAGAACCTGTATATTGTGTTTCGGCCCATTCGTTTAGATATAACAACAAACGACTTGTGTTCTGTTCTGTTCGGATCGATGTCTATCATTGGCTTGCCTGCCAACTCTTTCGGAAAGGGTTCGTAGTCATTCGGCAGTGATTTACCCTCTTCTAAATCAGGGTGAGGCAACATATCTTCGGGCAGCTCCCGAGTCGGTACTTTTTTCCCGGGCAGCGGGATGCACCCGCATAGCTTCCGCCTCTGAGTCCCCACACCAAAATCATCTAAGCTAATGGCGGATTTTTCCAGCTGTTCCCGAAGGGATATTTTCGAAGACCGCATTGAGTCTTCATCGGGGATATCTAACTGGTTGTTGATGGAGGATACTTTGCGATGTGGTGATGGCGTGCGGTTTGGGGCAACGGCGGCGGGGGATCGAGCCCGCTCAGGGGCCGAAGGCGGGTGGAGAAGTTTTCGAAGGGCTTGGGGCGTGAGTTCTTGCAGAAATGCCTGCTGTGATGACTCTTCCCCTACACCTTCTGGTCTTGCGTCGTTTTCCATGTTTATAACTGCAGCATTTGACACTTTCCGAGTTGCCATCTAAGTTGTTCTCGATTTTCCCAAGTTGAACACCTCATCCGCATTTCCATTTATGGAACTTCACAATCGGCTCCCAGTTAATGAGCCAGTATTAGAAGAATACCGCAATATCATAATGGATTAAATTAAATTGCCTCGTTTGAACTTTGATTGCCCCAAAAATTTTCAACGGTCATCCAGATAAACTCGTGTTATCTAATAAATTTTAACAATTTTTTTCTGTAAATTCTGTGTTTTAACTTTCCGGGTACTTGACTTTGATTTTTGACGACCGTTTCAAATATTATAAAAACTATAAACAGATCATTGTAATGAATTGCGTGTCATAATTTTAAAACCGAACATAATAAGAATGCCACGCAAAACTGCATATAATGCGTCAATAACAAAGAAGCCACAAACTAATATAACGTGCGTTGATCGGTAGAACATCAAAAGAGCTTATGAAAATGCGAGAAGAAATTGGTTTGACCACTTTTCTATTTGAAAATCTGTTCAGAACTTTTTGCTTATCGAAAGGTCTCAAGAACATAGTATGTAAAAGCAGTTCTCTGTAACAAATATTATCTCTCGAAAATCATAACTAAATTTATGGCCTTATCATGCTTTATTCAGAGTCGATCGATCGCTCTTAACACACAGCGGATAAGAGGCGTCGAAGAAAAGTTACAATTTTTAATGAGTTTTCAAATTGTACGAATTTGCAAATTATAATTTTTAAAACGACGCAAGTTCTGATGTTATTTAAGTGAGCGTTCGTTAAATATGCTTCGTTGATCAGTCGTTCAAAGTTTGTCAAAAATTTGAGAAAAGAAACTATAGAGCTACTATAACTTTACAAACGGCTTTTATAACTTTTCTTTGACGTTTTGTGATCAAACCTCGTGCAATGTTTGAAGGTGGTGAATTTGGTTTGAGCTAGCATCTGGATCAGTGTTTTTACAGGCACGTTATCAAATAAGCATGCATATGAAAATAAAATATTGTAAGTGCACCAATAATAATACTGTATAATATCTTTTGTAAAAAAACTAAAACTGAGAAAACATACACAAGTAGACGGCTTGTATTGTAGGTGAATTTTATTTATCGTTTATATTTATGAGCGTATATTAAACTACATAAGCAGGGGATGCGTATAAATATTGTAAGCGTTTTAGTTGAATTGAATGCAACAGAAAAATTTGTATTTTGGTAACAGAGCCAAATTTGGTTACAAATCAATGAAAAAAGCCGGATAAAAGTGAGAGCAATAAATTTGATGAAAATCTGCAAATACAGAAAGACAATAATATTCCATACATTAAGCTGCGTGTGTTGTATATTATCATATTTAAAAACAATTCTAATAATCACGATACTGTACATATACTGCAGAGTATATGTGCATAATACTCGCATAATAACTGTAAAATTAAAAACTGATGCTCTGTGATATTTACAGGTAAAATTCTTTTTTCTTCGTTTATTCGTCTTCGCAACGTTGATCAATTTATGCGTTTGTTATTTTGGAATACACAACATACATAAATACACGTACACTAATTGTTTAGCATCTGGTGGTTGTTTTTGAGAGTAGAAAAATGTTTACTTGTGGTTTGAAAAATGCATCTTTGCATTGACGCATGTTTTGAATTTGCTGCTCAAGATCTCAAAACACCTGCCTTCTCTACCGTTTCACGTTCCATAACCATTCACACACAAATACACACAGGGAAAACACAACACAAACATATTCATTCCATATAGCCGGCTATCTCTAAAACAGTTTCTTTCCCAATTTCCAACTATTTCCACGCTTCCAATAACAATCATTCCGTTTCCCTTTCAAATATTTTGAGCATTTCAGGAGACTAATTCCCATATTTTAACAACGCATGAAACAAGTTTGTAAAACAAGTCAGCCATTCTTTTTTCATCTAATGCGTCAAAGTAGAGAAAAATAACTGTTGTCTGAAAAAAAACTAGATTTGGTGCGGAAACGGAAGCAGTTATCATGGCTGTGTGCATAGATTGGCAATTAAGACATCTTAAGTTAATTCAGTACAATCAGTACCAGTAAAATGTATAAACATATCTGATGGAGCCCGGGCCGAGGTGTCAACGCTAAAAAACGCAAAATTATGTAAGATTGGCGTTGAATGCGTTGAATTTATGTAAGATCTACGCTTAAGCGTAGATCTTACTTAAATTCAACGCATTCAACGCTAATCTTACATAATTTTGCGTTGAATTTTGGCGTAGATCTTACATATTTAGCGTTGAATTTTAGCGTAGATCTTACATATTTAGCGTTGAATTTAGCGTAGATCTTACATAAATTCAACGCATTCAACGCTAATCTTACATAATTTCGCGTTGAATTTTGGCGTAGATCTTACATATTTAGCGTTGAATTTTAGCGTAGATCTTACATAAATTCAACGCATTCAACGCCAATCTTACATAATTTTGCGTTGAATTTTGGCGTAGATCTTACATATTTAGCGTTGAATTTTAGCGTAGATCTTACATATTTAGCGTTGAATTTAGCGTAGATCTTACATAAATTCAACGCATTCAACGCCAATCTTACATATTTTTGCGTTGAATTTTGGCGTAGATCTTACAAAATTAAGGTTGAACTTTTTGAATTCCGTTTCAGACCACTTTATGATTTCAAAAGTTTTTCAAGTTTTTTTTTCAAAAAGTCAATTTTTTCACTGTTTCGATCCCTATACTTCACAGGTGAGAAAAGCAAAGTCAGCAAAAAAAAACACTTTTTTGTGCTCTTTTATAGTGCAAAATCCATTTGAGATCATATTACGATTTCAAAATTTTTCCAAGTTTTTTTTCGAAAAATCAACTTTTAACTGTTTCGACCCCTATGCTGCAAAGGTGAGAAACGTGAAGTCAGAGAAAAATCATTTTTAATGCTCTTTTATAGTGCAAAATTCAATTGAGACCATTTTACGATTTCAAATTTTTCAAGTCTTTTTCAAAAAGTCAATTTTTTAACTGTTTCGACCCTATACTGCACAGGTGAGAAAAATCACTTTTTAGTGCTCTTTCAAAGTGCAAAATCCGTTTCAGACCATTTTACGATTTCAAAACTTTTTCAAGTTTTTTTTCGAAAAATTAATTTTTTCACTATTTCGAACCCTAACTCCTAAGGTGAGAAACAAAAAGTCAGAAAAAATCTTTTTTAGTGCTCTTTTATAGTGCAAAATCCAATTCAGACCATTTGATGATTTCAAATTTTTCAAGTTTTTTTCGAACAATTAATTTTCGACCCCTATACTGCACAATGAGAAAAATGAAGTCAGCAAAAAATAACCATTTACGGTGCAAAAAGCATTTACGCTCTCTTACGGTGCAAAAACCATTTCAGAACATTTTAGGAATTCAAAATTTTTTCAAAACCTAAAAAAATTTTAAATTTTTCCCAGTACTTCTCACATGATAAATGCGTTGAATACGTTGAAATTATGTAAGAGCTCGGCTAAATTCAACGAAAAATATGTAAGATCTAGGCTAAATTCAACGAAATATATGCAAGTTCTACGCTTAATTCAATGCAATATATGTAAGATCTACGCTAAAATCAACGCAAAATATGTAAGATCTACGCTAATTTCAACGCAAAATATGTAAGATCTACGCTTTATAAGGATTGCGGCTCTTAAGGAAACCAAGGTACGGTGGCGCAATGGTAGAAGAGGCGACAAGTAAACAGGAGGTCAGTGGTTCGAGTCCCATACCCAGAGTTCTACGCGTTGATTTTTTGTAAGATCAACGCTAAATTCAACGCAAAAATATGTAAGATCTACGCTAAATTCAACGCTAATTATGTAAGATCTACGCTAAATTCTACGCTAAATATGTAAGATCAACGCTAAATTCAACGCAAAAATATGTAAGATCTACGCTAAATTCAACGCTAATTATGTAAGATCTACGCTAAATTCTACGCTAAATATGTAAGATCTACGCTAAATTCAACGCTAAATATGTAAGATCAGCGGCAACTAGCGTTGACAAGTTGGAAAATTCACCGCCATTTCTTACATAATTTTGCGTTGAATGCGTTGAATTTTTGTCTTTAAATTCAACGCAATCAACGCAAAATTATGTAAGAAAATTGCGGTGAATTTTCCGACTTGTCAACGCTAGTTGCCGCTGATCTTACATAATTTTGGCCAAATTCCTCGGCCCGGGGGGTGGATATCAGAGGATCAATAGAATGCTAAATGACCTGAAAACCACTGACAAAAAAAATGCTGGGATGCGAGAATGAAAAAAAATTGCGAAAATTGTTTAACTTCTGGTTAAGAATTTTTTCCAGCGATACAAGACAAAACTGTTCTTGGACATTTGAATACTACCTTCTGTGCGTTGTGAGTTCATGCAGACAAAATTTGAAAAAATTTGCATTCTATGCGTAATGAAACGAGAAGGTTCGCAAAGCATGTATGCGCGTATTACAGAAGGATCCAAACATCATCTTTCACTGCGACTGTTCTCTAGGTCTAGAGTCCGACTCCTCAAAAAAATTACCATTTACTTCGAATTTAATTAATAGCCGCCTCATCTTCTCAGCCGGCTATTATAGCGCTCCTATTTTTTTTTACAATTCAAAGAATTTGAATTGTATTGGGGCGCTGTCTTTTTACGACTCGAAGAGGAGTATTGGAGAAGTCCTTTTTTTTTAATCAATTTTATTGGAGTGATTTTTAAAGCGGGAAATGAAATGCGTGAAAAAATTTGGAGTTGTTTTTGTGCTGAACAAAATTGAAGAGTGGAGCGAAAAGAGAGTGGTTTTTGTTCATACCGCTGTTTTTGAGAGAGCGATAAATTGATGTGTGAAAAAATTTTCTCTAAGCGAGCGAAATTTTTTTGTTCACATGCGGCTTTTTAAAACCGTTTTTTTGTTATTTTTTTGGTTTAGAGGTCTGATTATGATATTGTGTGATGCTTAGGGTTGTTTTAATAGTGGTTCGCAAGTTTTTGGTCATTAATAAAATTTTTATACCATTTTGCTGGTTTTTCAGCTATTTTGCTGAATTTTAGGCGAATTTTAGCAATTTTTTGCGTTTTCTTTTGTTATAATGCTTTGTAATGGCTTTGAACAGAAGCATGTTAGTAACTAAGTTTTTAGATACCAAGTGATTACATTCTCTTAGATTGGAAACGATTTTTTTGTTTAGAAAAATGACAATAAACTGAGAAATTTTGAATTATTTTTCTTAATTTTTTGCTGTTTTTCGTTTTTTTTTTCTAAACTTAGAAAAATTTTTCAGTCTATTCGACTTTCCTATTGTTTTCGAAGTCTTCCAGTACTAATTCGCTCCAATTAACGTTTTTTGGGTTTATGTGCTCCCGTGAAATTAAAAAAAAAGCTCAATTTTTTCTATGATTTTTTTTTCTTTTTTTTTAAAATGCCCTTTGTGTTCTTCGATTTTTTATAGCATTTGGGGGTTCCTATAGTCCAAATTAGTTGTCATTGATGCGTGTTGATGATTTTGATTTCAGTTTTGAATCATTTTGATAAATATAATTGAGTAACTTTTATGAAGAGTTCCGCAAATTTTCGTGTTTTTTTTTTGGAATTTTTGCTGAGTTTTTCTGATTGCCTGCTTTTTGCTAGTTTTTAGTGGTCTAGCTTTTGATAGGAGTTTTTCTATGTTTTTGGTGAAATATATTTAGTGCACTTTTCAATGACAAATATCACTAACTTTTCTTAAACACTAACTTTTTTTCTATCTTTTTCGTTCTTCGTTTTTAATCATATAAATAAACAATGATTTGGATTGGTGGACACTTGACCAGATGTAGTATTAAAAGTTTTTTGAAATAATGATTTGATTTCAGCATAATGGTATTTGATTCATTATTTGTGGCCAATTTTTTTTTTACAGAAAATATTTTTGGTTTTGTTTTTCATTTCCTTTCTTTTACCTTCGTTTATTCTACTTGAAATTTGTGTTTTTTTTTCTCAAATAGCAGTGATTCAACAAAATTAAACTAAACTTTTTTCACGGGTTTTCGCCAAAAGTTGTTTTTAAACTTGCAACTCAATGTAAAATTTTTATCACGTGCTTTATCGTCTTTTCTGGTCAGTTATTTTTTCATTGTTCTCTTTCTTTTTTTTTGTTTTAAAGTGACAAGTGTTATTCAGTAGGATAAGCATTATGTTAGTTTTTGTGGTCAATCAGTAGAATAAGTTTTATGTTTGTTAGGGGCGTTCGTTTTTTCCTTCGAGTCGTTTCCGGAATTCTTCCGGCTATGTTTTTTTTTTAATATCTGTTCACACATTTTCATGATTTTTGAAGTCAAATTGGAGTAGTGATTTTGGTCACGCCGAAACAGGAAGTGGAGCGAAAAAGCGAGTGGTTTTGCGGCGTGAAATTTTTTCGCTCTAAATTTAAAGTAGAGTCAGAAAATGGTGTTTGAACAAAAGTTCGCTTTCTCGCTAGTGGTTTTTTGTTCACATGCGGCAATTTCACTTTAATGTTTACTGTTTTTTCGATTTTTTGGATCGGATTTTTTTCTAAATGGTTTTCCCAATCCATTCATAGTCCGTTCTAGATCTAGTTTTCTGTTTAGTCAATGAAATTTCTTTGAATTGTACGTCAGGACTTGTCCTGTTATGTTTTTTTACTTCGTCGAATAAAAAAATTTTTCGCTTTACCTCATTTTGCCGCTTTTTCAACATTTTGCGTGATATCTTTTTGACTTCTCTAGACTAGTTTCTCTCTTCTCTCATTCTGCTAAAAGTGATTTTGAACATCAGTTGCTCAGCAAAGCAATTCAAAATGAACAGAGTCAGTATAAAAAATTGAAGTCAGAAGTAGAAACGGGATAAACCCATAAAGCCCAATTTTAGATGCCCGCTATTTGAACGTCGTTTCTATAAGTCTTAGTTACCATCTCTAATGCTTATTGGTATTGATGGTAGCCCCTGTAGCCTCTCTCTAAGAAACAGAAGTACGTTAACTTCAACTAGGAAATGCCATCAAAATAAATCGGACTTAAAAAATGTTTTTGTACAAAAATCTTTTTTTTTCAATATCTTCTATTCTTTCAATCCCAATCGTGCTTATTGGAATCAACGGCGGCTATTTTCCGGCAATCTGCCGGGTATGTTTTACTACCTTTTACTACCATTTAATTTCTAATCCCATGTTTCCCGGAACTCAATTTCACGATTCATAAGGGAATTATTCAAACTTTCAATGTATGTACATATGTGCTGAAGAATTGGATGAAAATTATTAGGCAAATTCTACTCGAATTGCTTTCTCCCTAGTATTAGAATGTACAATGGACTTTGATCACTAACCCGAGTATAGCAACTCACCTCCTATAAATTCTCAACAACTCACCTGCTATAGGTGGCCTGTATGGCTCCACAAAAATATTCTTACTCAACAAACAATTGAGAAGATACAAAAATTGTAATAGAGATATCAGATATTTAATTGGTTCCAAGCAATTGATTCAAAATAAAAATTAAAGATGCAATATAAAATCTGGCTAATGAAGTCTCAAACAGGTCTGTTTAACCCAGTTACTGGCAAGTGGCGATACACTGTTTGCCGAAAAAGTTTGTGGCCAGCATCCGTTTTTCTTGCGATCCATTCTAATTCACTCCTCTCAAGGTCAACGCTGCAATACTGTTTAGTGATCTATCAATCAGCAACTGAATTTTATTCGAGACTTTTGCTGAGACTTTGATATATAAATTCATTCTACTTGATCAGTACTTTGAATCAACGTTAATTACGAAACACCAGAGGTGACTTCATGAGCACGCTCTAGATAACAGGCCAATGAGGGCACAATTAGTACAACCTTAAATTGTAACGAAACTTCACCAATTTTTAAAAGTTGATGCTTGAGTTTCTGGGGCTTATCTATTGTAATGGAGACTCATTCGAATTAACTATTTTCAGATAAAAAGCAGGCTATCGACTTTCATCTTATTTAAAATGACTGTCATTTTTAAAAATTTCAAAGGAAGACAGATTTTGCGTACGGTGGCAATTATTCAGCGAAGTGGTCGGTGCAAATTAATTGCGTCTTTTAGAAAACTATCTTTTGTTTTTGAAAAAAGTTCAGAAAATTTTGCTGACATCTTAGCGAGAAAAGTAAGTTATTTTCTATTCCATCCAATCTCCAAACCTTTCTCGTAGTACAAATTCTAAAAAGAGTTTAAAAAGACTATAATAAATTGTCACCAAAACTGAGCAGCTGACTTATTCGAAAAATTTTCCAGATGAAACTTGTAACACATGATAACTATTATGGAAAAAGTCCATTGAGAAAAAATATTCAATGATTTTCATATTACATTTTGAGAAAGTTTAATTAAAAAATAGGTGATCGACGGTTATTTTTCTAAAACTCTACTTTTGTGCCGCCAAATTTATTCTCAACCTCTTTGCACTTTCTGAAAGATTTGAATTTTGTTTCAGAAAAAAGGCACACATAGTCTTGGACTTTTGAACAACTGCCTTTTATTTGCAAAGAATGCAAAAAAACTTAAAAAAAAACATTGCATGTTTTGCGCATTGAAACAAAAAATCTCGCAAAGCTTGTCTGTGTGTAGCACAGTAATTTTCAACATCAGCTTTCTTTGCGATTTTCTCCAGGTTTGTTTCCAACTGAAGTTGCATATCTTCCTAGAATTCCCTTCAGTGATGGGTAAAGAAATTATTCAAAATGACAATGTACATCTGAAGGCCGATCGTTAACAATTTCCTCAAATATTTATTTTATCAGGACAAATTTAAGTCGACATAGTTTGTTTCTAAATTTAATACTGCAGTAAACGGGTATAAGGAGCCCCCGAACGTGCGAACAAGCAGACTGGGTTAAAGTCTATATAAGACAAGGTCACTAAAGCTGCTATAAACCAAAATTACGGTTTACACCTTGTAACAGCAAGGGGTTAGTTTGACTTTTCTAAAAAAATAACAGCTGCTACATTATCAGTTCGCTGAAAGTAATGGGCAATGAAAGATAGATTTTCAGTTCACATATTTGAGACTTCCAAACCAAAAATCTAGATGCTTCGTCGTTTCTGTGGCTTCGAACCCATTGACTAACGAAGAACCTCTGTTTTGATCCAAAATTCAAGTCCGCTTACGACAAAAGACCGGTTCTCCTCTGTGAATTTTGTTCTTTTCTGAAACCGATTAAACCCCTATAGATGCGTTTATAAGTATAAATATTGAGCAACCTATTGGGACACAAATTTTTGGTTTTTGAATAGCCCCAACTGGAATTATTGAGTTATTAACCAAAACTGAACTCACTGAGTAGTTTCATCAATAGACTTTTTTAATCAACAAAGCTGAAAGATTAATTATTTGGACTAATAAAACAACGTTTGTTGCGACGGTAATTTACAGAATAGCGGATATAAAGTTACCAAAGCGAACTGCACAACTTATTAACCAAACAGCTTGTAAACCGCTAATAATGAACTGGGCGGTATAAAACTTTTCTTATCATTGATTGGAAAGCAGCTGTTACGGTATATAAAATTGTGTCAGAGATTTGAATTAAAATGTTTAAGGTATAACTGTCTCCATGTGTTTTTTTTTCCCCGGACATTGGAATACAAACCGCTCTCTAATCTTTTACAAAACAAAAGGCCGACGAGGCTATTCGAGTTGCACAGTCGACCGACGTTGAGGTGCCAACTTTGCCAAAAACAGAAAAACAGAACCATGGGACAGAAATGCGTCAAACTGCGGCGTCAAAGCAAACAATTTGTGACTCGGTCGAGTACTCACAGCAACCTCGAGAGACAAATCAAACATTGCATAATGGAGATTGAGCCGAAGGAGAAAGAAAGCTGCGATCTAATAAAAAAAAGGATCGGCCCGGCAAAGTTAAAACAGTATATAATTAAATTTTGCGATTTGATATTAGCCTAGAGAAACTGCTTGACAAGAGAAGTATTATCTTTAACAATTTGGAATTATACCGGGTGCATGAAATCCGTCATCGCGAATATCTCATCAATTTATAAGCTGATTGGTTACCATATATCCCAGTCAGGCAAGCGTTGCGGATCAGTGGAATCAGACCGCTTTCCAAAGCAGTGTTGCAGAGCCAAAAAATAAAAATCCAAAATCTATTGGAGAAACTTCAAAAAACTTAGTTAAGAATAATCAAAAGGAAAAACAGGACAACAAGTCCAAAGCGTTTTCCAATAAAAAGGCAAAGAAAGCAGAGAAGACAAAGATGGCAGCTCTAGACAAGGGATTTAAATCCAAGATCCGATAACTTTTATCTGGAAAAGTCCCAAGAGCAGGAATGTCTTTGACTGGCTTGACCAATCAGATAAGTTTGCAAACTTTGAAGACTGTATTTTTTTTTATACAAAGAACGGGTACGACAACTATCGAGTCAGTTTCGATCGAGAAAGCTTACCTAAATCCCGATCGCCAAGCGGCGAAGGTTTGAAACTTAGCAGTTTGCCCTACCGAACAAAGCGCAGTGTACCAAGCAATAGTAGTCAGCTACAAAAAGTTGAAGTTAAATTGTTTTGACGGAAACCCACTCGAGTGACCGGAATGGCCAAGCATGTTTGTAGTAACAGTTCATAACCTTGCCATACCTAACTCGGAGAAAATGAACCACTTGAAAACATTGATGACTGTCAAAGCAAGAGCGGCTATAAAAAGTATGGGCTACTCCGGAGATCTATATGATAAAGCATGGGATTTGTTGGAACGGAGGTTTGGCCGACCTTACCTAATTGTTGAAGCACAACTCAATAATTTGCGAAGTCGACAGGCAATCCAAATGCATAATTCAAAAACTTTAGTCAGTTATTCGACAACCATCAGTAACGTATTCAGTGTTCTGAAGCACTACAAATATTGTGGCGACCTGGAATGTAGTACAACACTGCAAATTGCGAGTGAAAAGTTGCCAACAAATCTTAAAGAGAAATGGTGATTCCATGTAGAGAAAACCAATGAGGGCCGGCCAGATCTCTGTCTCCTAGAAAAATGGTTATCAAGAATTTCATTCGTTTACGAAGGCACGTCACAGCCCCCAGGTGAACGCAAGGAGGATCGTCGACGAATTGCAAACAAAACTAAGCAGTTCTCTAAGTCCTCAAATTTTAGTGCGAGTTCAAATGTTGAAGGAAGCGCAGCCAAACAAAAACGACTGCTGCCCATGAGCCGATAGAACACACAAAACTTGGAATTATACTTCATTAAAATGAACGTGAACGATCGTTATGCAGCTGTGAGGAAGCAACGCTTATGTTTCGAATGTCTGGGAGAAGGACATGCAATCAAAGATTGTAAAGTCAATGCTTGTGGTATGAATCGCTGTTCCAAAAAAAACAACTGACTGCTACACTCAAAAAACCAAATGGACGAAGGCGGCAATCATGCAGTCAAAGTAAGCGCAGCAGCAATCAGTCAAAATTACGAATCTACGAGCTTTCTTCAGATAGTTCCAGTCTCAATTCAGAATGGCAGCAACAAGTTAACCACATATGTTTTCCTCGATAGCGGATCAACGGTATCATTCATCAACAAAGCGATAGTGATAAATTGCGAGCCAAAGGCACCAATGGTAGGCTTAACATAGCTGCCATACACGGAACGAAAGATTTGAAGACAGAATTGGTGTCCATCAAAATAAAAAGACCGCATTCAAAAGTACATCCGATCGAAGCGTTTGTACACCCGTCAATTCGATTGGGAATCACAAACTATGAATACAATAAGCTGCAAAGCTTCAACCACTTGAACTTTCTCCCAAACAAAACGTTTAATTTGGAAGAAGTCTGCATAACTCTGGGTCAAGACGCTTACGAGCTACAGAGACCATTGGATTACGGGATAGGAATACGAAGTGAACCTTTCGCCGTTCTAAAAGAATTAGGATGGGTAGTCATTGGACCCTTGACAGGCAAGAGAAGACAAAATGTTTGTCATTTCGCCTTCACAGAAGATGTGACAGAGGCTGAGAATATACAAAAAAACGTGGGACATAGAAACCTATGCTTCCATAATTAACGTTATAAGTCATTCAAATAAGGAACTGCAGGCACAAAAGATGCTAGAAAATACAACAAAATGTACAGGCGAGCGGTGTGAAGTGTGAATGAAGTGGGGTGAGCCAGAGCCAAACCTCTCGAACAACTAGAGCTCAGCCTTGGGTCAGCTTCACTCACTGGAGCAAAAATTCCAAAAGGACCGAAACCTGAAGAGTTTGTATCAACAGTCAAAAAATGCAGACGTAGAGAAGGCATTCGTAAAGATAATAGATGCATCCAATTTGAAGGGCACCTTTCAGAAACAATGGTATCTGCCACAGCATCCCATGTTCAACCACAACATGCCTGGCAAAGTAAGACGTGTTTGCGAAGGTGCATCAAAGTAAATAGACGTAAGCCTAAAAGACAAGCTTCTAGCAGGACCTGATCTACTGCAGGGTCTGATTGGAACTATTTTCAGATTTCGTGAAAGACCGGTAGCCCAAACAGCAGATATTGAATCGATGTTTCTGCAAGTGCAAGTTCCCGAATAGGATAGAAGTTGCTTGAGGTTTCTAAGGCGTCCAAATATACCTAATGAACCTGTTTAAATATGAACCTGAGCCAAGAGTTCTCCAACTTGCGCAACCTGTGCTCTCAAACGAGCGGGACCCGATAACCAATAAATGTATCCAATTGCAGCAAAAGCAAAACAAAAAAACTTCTACATGGACGATTTCATCAGGTTAGTAGAAACTCCTGAAGAGACAATCGATGTCTTCAGTCACTTACGACATGTGTTTTTGCAGCATGCGTTTCATCGTACAAAGTGATAAGCATCCGCCATGAGGTTTGCAAAGAAATCCCAGTGGTCTTGAAATCAATCAGCAGCACGAAGTAGGTCGAAGTGAACTCAATACAGAGGAATCGTCAGTGCTTGGTCTACAATGGACTGATACTGATGATAGTCTTCAAGTCTGCCAAGGTACGAACAATATTGAAACCCCTATTACCCAGAGGAAGATTCTTTCAATGCTATCTTCAGTATTCGACCCGATCGGATTGTTTGCTCCGTTCAGAGTTCACATGAGACGACTTCTGAAAGGCATCTGGACTAAGAATGGAAACGTTGAGACAATGAAGTGGAGCTTGGCGAAGAAGCAGAATTTTGTAAGTGGAAGATGCAATTTCCAATTGCAGCTGACACAGGCATCGATGGAAGATACTTCATTAAGCCGAGGGACAAAACAGAACTTCTTGTGTTTGCTGACGCATCCGAAGACAAAATATGTGAAGTGACCTAACTAAGATCCCAACTAAAGAAACACTCCGCCGACTTAGCATTTGTAATTGGAAAATGCAGAGTGACACCGATGAGGCATCTTTCAATACTACGACCGGAATTGCAAGCGGCAGTCATGGCTGTACGGTCGAGGAAGCAGATAGCCAAGGAACACGAAATGATGATTCAAAGTTGCTGTTTTTGGTCGGACTCAACAACAGTAGTGCAGTGAATACAAAGGACCTATCGTAAAAACAAATTTTGTGGCCAATCGAGTGGCTGAGATAATGGATACAATGTTTCACAGTGGAGACATGTGAGCGGTATCAACAATCTAGCGGACATTGGCACAAGAGCGATCAACATTGAAGAACTCAGGAAAAGAGAGTGGCTCATTGGGACGGTTTGGACAAAACGACCGCGGAATGAATGACCGGAGCAAGTCAACCTTGTCTTTGCCTCAGATGAAGAGAATATACCCTCATCCGTCATCATGACACAGGCTGAAGAAAAGAAAGTTAACTGACTAGTAGATACAAAGGCAAACGTACAGCGGGCAGTCAGCAAATACCAACCAGCAACCTTTTTAGTCAGTGTTGAAGAAAATGAAAAAGGAAAAGCAATCATCTTCAAGTTAATACAGCGAGAACATTTTGGTGAAGAGATGAAATCCCTCAAAGTTGAGAAGAAAATCCCAAAAACTTTAAAATTCTACAATGATCACCTTTCCTGGATGAGGCAGGACTTATTCGTGCCGAAGGCAGAAGAGGTAAACGTCATTTGGTCTTCAACATAAAACATCCGATATTATTACATTGGAAACATCATGCAGTTGAGTTGTTCTTGTAAAACGATCGCGAGAACAACCAACACGATGGTACAGAGCATGTCAGAAACATTTTTCAGCAGAAATGAATATAAGCCATACGAAACGCCCTTCGACTGATCAAGAATAATTGTGTCACCTGCAGAAAAGGCAGAGCACAAAAGATAACTCCAGTAAAAGCCGAAATGACCGAAGACCGGCTAGGGGCCTCAAGAGCCTTGTTGGAGTTGACTACTTTGGCCCTTTCACTGTGAAGATTGGGCGAAGAAAAGAAAGGCGATGGTGTTGTCTGTTCACATGTGTAACTGTGAGAGGTGTGCACATAGAAGTGGTACTCAAATTAGACATGTAGACCTGCCTACATGCAGTCATGCGATTTACTGCACAAAGAGGCAAACCCAGTACAATCATCAGCGACAACAGGACAAACATTGTTGGAGCTGAGCAAGATTTCGCAGAGTACCTTGTTGCATGGAACAAAGAAAGGATCGAGGGACATCTAATTTAGCAAGGAATCAGATGGTTGTTCAACGCATCCGCAGCACCCCACTTTGAAAAGTTATGGGAACGGTTGGTCAGAAATGTTAAAAAAGCAATATATGTAGTCTTGGGGAACATTTATGTCACATAGGACGTTCTTTCAACTACGATATGTATTGGGGAGCAATGTATGTATTATGACAGATTTTGAAAAGAGCATCTGCCAACGTTGAACAACCGACAAAAAAGCGATCTGCAGCCAACGAAAACCTTACAGAAGGGGATTGCATTTGGCTGATCGAAGACAGTGACAAGCGAGAATTCTGTAATGTGGGTCGAGTCAAGGAGACCATCCAGGGGTCGGACGGTGTGATTCAATCAGCGAAAGATCGAACAAACGATAGAGTTTACAAAAAACCAGTGGTGAAGCTCGCTACTGTGTTACCAAACAAGAGAGATCTTTTCGTGATGGAAAACAGGGCCGGCGATGTGAAGGCCGACAATTAATAATTTCCCAAAACATTCATTTTATTAAAAACAAGTTTAAGTCGGCATTAATTGTTTCTAAATTTAATACTACTCTAAACGGGTAAAAAGAGCCCCCAAACGGGCGAACGGGCAGACTGGGTTAATGTCTATATGAAACAAGGTCATTAAAACTGCTATAAAGCAAAATTACGCTTCACACCTGGTATCAACGAAGTGTTAGTTTGACTTTTCTAAAAAATCACAGCTGCTGCCAGTTATACAGAGGTGAAGTGAAAGAACTAAGCCTCGTGAAATTCCGCATAGGTCTGATTCTACACACTTCAAAGTTATATAAAATTAAGCGTTTGTGTGTCGCAGATTGTTGTGAAGGATCAGATAACAATGCCTCAGCTTTGTTTTGGTCATGGAAACTGTGTTCAGTTTTTGTGATAAGCAAGGAAAATCGGGAACTCTAGTTTGAGCAGAACACCAGAGGTTTTAGTTGAAGTCAGGTTGGCTTTGAAAGAACTAGGGAAAACATTTTCACATTGAAATCAATTCTGCCTAACTGCTCAATTTCACTTGAGCAGTTAAATACTGTGTCATGCCAGCGTGAAACTTATTGTTTATCTTATCATCGATTTGTTCTTGAAGGTTTGAGTAACTTGATAGAAAGGAAATTAAAGAACCTATAGTAGCTGAACTTTAGGGTGACAAAAACTGCTCTTCTTTGATTAGACGAGCGACTTATAATCAGTTCGTTGAAAGTAGTAGGCGGTGAAAGATACCGAATTCTGATACATTATGATTCCGAATGTACCCCCTTAGATTCTTTTGTGAGCAACCTATAGGGACACAAATTTTTGGTTTTTGAATAGCCATTCTCAACTTGAATTTTTGAGTTATTCACCAAAACTCAGAAAAATTATTCGATTAGTTGATTGAGTATTACTGAGTATTTTCAGCAATCGATTTTATTATTCAACAAAGCTGAACGATTAGTTATTTTTTCTAATAAAACATTCTTTAATCCGACAGTAATTTACAGAATAGCGAATATAAAGTTGCAAAGTCGAACTGCTCAATTTAGTATCTCGACGGCTTGTTAACCGCTAATAACTGTCTGGGCGGTATAAAAATTTCCATCTCATTGTTAGGAAAGCAGCTGTTACAGTACATAAAATTGTGTCGAAGATTTGTATTAAAATTTTTAAGGCATAACTGTCTCCAGGTGTTTTTTTAAAATATTAGTTGGAATATAAAACGAATATTGATCACTAACCCAAGTAAAACAACTCACCTCCTCTGAATGGCAACTCAAACCTGCAGATGGTTTGTAATGATCCGCAAAAAGATTCTTATTCAAGAATCAATTCCGTTGAAGTAAAAATCGAAGTCGAAATAAAATCTGTTGAAATTACATGTTGTTTATTGATTTCCGTTGAAAGCTTTTGAATTTAATGGCTTTGATACTACCGGTTTTCTCAAAAAAATCGTAGTTCATATTTGTTGATTTTTTTTACAATCACATGGTTGCAATCATAAGAATCCAATTTCTGTTAGATAAATTTTTTGAAGAAAACATAATCGCTGAAAAATTATTTTTTTCAAGAATTCGACACTTTTTTCTCAATTTTTTCCTTATTTTGCTGTTTTTGCTGTCTCTTTGTTCTTTATTTTGTCGTTTAAACTTTATCGTAAAAATTCTGAGATGTTTCATTAGCCACCATTTGAAGATCAATAGAATTTACTCAATGGTGTCAGTTTATAGCTAGTAGTCTTAAAGTTCGCGATAAAATTTGTTTTCAAATCTTTTAAATTAAACATTTCAGTTCTCTTTGTTCTTTTTGTCAACTTGTAACTTATTGCCACCACTGAGAGGTCTTATCCATTTGCTGGACTTGAAATGGAAAAACTTGTTAATGTGTGGTTTATTTTTATTGGCTTTGACACCTTTCTCTCTTAACTGCTCAATTTAGTGTTTTTGCGTTTTTTTATTCATTATGTAGTTGTAAAGAGATGAGAGGTCCCAAAACTTCTTACTGTATGTTGAACGGATAAAGTTACCCCATGCAGTAAGTTTATAGCAAATAGCCTTAAAGTATTTTCTATTAATTGTTTTCAAACGTTATTTATTCTTTTAGTTTTTGTTGCTATATTTGTCAACTTGTATCTAATTCTCATCATTGATAGGCCCCATCCATTTCTTTGCAGTTCAAACATTAAAATGACTATTGGTATTACGTCATAACTGAGTTTTGTTTGTTGAACAAAATACGTTTTCATAAAACTTTTATTAGTGGTCAATATATGTGGTCTTTTTCTCTTCTTTAAGCACATTCGCCTAATAACAGATCCATTTGTTTTTCAAATGAGCCCAAATGAACATGCTTTTTCTTTCATTATAGTTTTAACAAAAGAATTGATGGAAATTTGAAGCAAAAACATAATATTCGGATAACAATTTAACAACCATTTTAATTTCTTCAATATTTTGTGTTTTTGCAAATTGTTTGTAATTTTTTCTATTTTTCTTCATATTTAGCCCGTTTCTGTGGCATAAACTCACGGATTGTATTGGTTTAGCAAAGAATTTATAGTAAATTTATCAAGAACATTTTTGTTAAAAGCTAATGGTTTTTAAGACGTTTGTAATTATCTGGTTTAAAAATTGTTGATTGATTTTTAAATTTCGCCTCATTATTGCTTCTCTTTGTCAACTTGTTTTTTAGTTTCAACGATGCAAAGTCCCATCTGCTTTAGAGTGACAAAAAAGTAAATTTGTGTAGTTAAGGTATCTTCTGATTGTGTTTTCACGTGCTTACAATGTGCTTTTAAGTTTAGATGCTGAATTTTTGTCGTTTGTTTTTCTGCCGTAGTCTTATTAAGGGCAGGAGATATCATGCGCGCTGTAATGAAGCGTGGCATTATGTAATTCATTTACTTTTTTGCGTAACAATTTTTTTAAACTCAAAGATCTATTTGTGATTATCTCTTCATTTGGTTGAAAGTTATGTTAAAAATGTGGATGGGCGCGGGTCGGAACATCATGTGCAAACGCACATTAACGAGCCTCCTTGTTTTTCTATAAATTCAAAATTTGAGTCTCAGGTACATCGCTTGGCGAATCACCAATAAAGTAAATGTTGTGTTTTACAGATCCCGGGTTGAATTGTTCCGCCCAAAATAATGTAAGAATGGGGCTGCAATGGAGGAATTTTTAGGAAAAAGCAGCTCAAAACTCTTACGTCTTTTTGGGCTGCATTGGGCTTCCAAGAGAGGTAAAATGGTGTAAGAGTGAGGGGGTAAAAGACAAATTAACCCCCCACTCTTACATCTTTTTTGTTCTGCCAAGGGGGGTAAAACGATGTAAGAGTTCGGGGATAATTTGTCTTTTACCCCCTCACTCTTACACCATTTTACCCCCCTTGGAAGCCCAATGCAGCCCAAAAAGATGTAAGAGTTTTGAGCTGCATTTTCCTATAAAAATCTTCCCATTTCAGCCCCACTCTTACACCATTTTACCCCCCTTGGCAGCCCAACTCTTACATCATTTTACCCCCTGGCAGCCCATTTCTTACATTATTTTACCCCCTCAATCTTACATTTTTTAGCCCCCATACCAGAAGACTGCCACTCTTGAACCCACAACCTGTGTACCCTCGGCTGCATCGCCTTATCCTCCAGACCATCAGCTTGTCCAACTCTTGACGGTCTTTATATATGAATAATACTTGTTAAAATTTCCCCATCTCAACAAATTACCCCCTCACTCTTACATCGTTTTACCCCCTCAGAACAAATTACCGCCTCACTCTTACTTTTGGCAGACCAACTCTTACATCATTTTACCCCTCTGGACAAATTACCCCCTCACTCTTACACCATTTTACCCCTCGCCCCCCCTTGGCAGCCCGACTCTTGCATCATTTTACCGCCTCTGAACCAATTACCCTCTCACTCTTACACCATTTTACTCCCCTTGGCAGCCCATCTCTTACATCATTTAACCCCTCTGAATTTCAATCAGAGGGGAGAGGGGTAATTCCTGGAAAGTCCTCCCATTGCAGCACATTGCAGCCCACTCTTACATGGCAATTTCAGTCATGGGTGGGGTGATTCCTGAAAAGTCCTCCCACTGCAGCCTATTGCAGCCCACTCTTACATTGCAATTTCAGTCAAGGGGGGCAATTCCTGAAAATTCCTCCCATTGCAGCCCACTCTTACATGGCAATTTCAGTCAGGGGTAATTCCTGAAAATTCCTCCCATTGCAGCCCATTGCAGCCCACTCTTACATGGCAATTTCAGTCATGGGTGGGGTAATTCCTGAAAAGTCCTCCCATTGCAGCCGAACTCTTACATCATTTTACCCCCTCTGAACAAATTACCCCCACACTCTTACATCAATTTACCCCCCATAGACAAATTACCCCCCCCCCCCCCCCCACTCTTACATGGGAGGATTTTAGGGAGGACATTCGACCCGGGATAGATGCAAAACAATTTTTCCGGAAAATGTCTCTTGAACTTTTCTACCCGTTCATGCACGCAGTAGCTGAAGTTCTGAAAGGATCCTTCCAGTATTTTGACGTCTTATGGGAGTGTCCATTTATTGATCTCTTAAATTTAGTGCTAAGCGTCATATGTAGTGCTGCCGACGCAATCACGAGTTGCCGAATTAGTATTTCCAGGTCTTGCACCTAAATATTCTGATTCATTTTGCACCCTAACATGAGAACAGAAAGAATACAAAAACGGAAAAATAAAATCACAACGGATCATCAATGTATCTACACCTTGAACTAAAAACTGCTCCAAATTTTTCACCGAAAAATAACATTATTAAAAATTTCTACTGATTGAGTGGAAGTTATGTTATAATGCATTGATTTGTTAGAAAAAATTTTAGATGACTTTAATCAAGCACACTGTAAAATGTTGATGACAACTATTTTTTTTCGTGCAAAACTACGTCAGCAGCCAAATATTGGGCTCATTTTAAAAAGTCGTCGCGTATAAATCATCAGCTTCATTTGCGAAAAAATCAAGGTCGCAATAATTGACTTTTCATGTACTATCTGGCGTTTGGGTAAAAAAACTCAAATCGAAACTTTGTGATGGAATTTTTTAAATAACCAGTTTCGTTCCTATATAAATCATCTCTAACAGTAATGTGTATATAGTGACCTCCGCAACATAGAGTCGCGATACGGTCACCATATACACATTATTCTAATTCCCTTTATATATCCACTACTCTATATTCACTTCTCTTATATTTTTCATCTATCATTTCTTGTCTCACTTATTGCAATCCACTAGTGTCGAGTTAAGCTGGTAATTATCCATTATCAGACGGATAGTTCGGGTTCTATCCCCACCGACTCCGGTGGAAGTATCCCAGATACTAGTATAAAACTAATCAGACCGTGTAAAAAGCACGTAAAACCAACTTGCGAAAATTGTTGTAACCACTTTCTGGATAACTTGAATAAAAAACCAGCTTAACTCTTTTATAAATTTTAACTTTTTGCTAATATTTTATAAAAATACATAGTAAAACCTAAATTCACCATTATTATCTCTACTACCTTTATCATCAAATGGATCAATAGCTGTTTTATATTGCTCTTTAGTTTCTAAATGATGTTTATTACAATCAATAATATAATTAGTTACATACTCAGTTTTACCTTCATATATAGCATTAGTATAATCTTCAATAGAAATTTGGTTTTTAATAGTAGCTTTGGTTTTACCTTTTAACTTTTTCTCATCTTCTCCTTTAACTGTATTATAACAATATGATTTACCTTTAAGGAAGCAGGCTTCTTTAAAAGTATCATTAGGTAATTCATACTTCATCTTACCTAACTCATTATTATGTAAAATATCTTTTATCTTATTCATTTCAGTTTCCATATTACTATCTAAAGAAACATTTATGTTTATAAATATACTATCAGTATCTGTATAAGGATAACTACAATCTAGCTATTTCTCAAAGTAATTATATATAGCTTTAGACATGAAGAGTTTAGCTTTTTCTAATATAACATATAATATGATTAAACTTATCTATCTTAACATTATCTCTTGTTTTATGTACAGCCACTAGATCACCATCACCTCTGCAGAATATTTAAAACTAATATTTTCTACTAATTTAGTACATCTATCTACTTCATTAACTAACTCTATATCTTGTCTATTGTATACATTTTCAATTGTTTTCCCATAGAAGGCATTTTTCATCAGTTTAATGAATAAATCTCCAAATTTATCACCCTTAGTTTTAGCTTCTTTTTTTTCTGAATATTAAACTCAATATAAGGCTCTAACCATTCACTCCCACTATATTCTAACTTTTGCTTAATTTTAATGTCTTCCAATCTTAAACGAAGATCTAAATACCAATCTAACATCTCTCCATCTATTACATAATCTACCTTATCTGTTAACTTTAGCATTAACTTCTCATTAGGTTTTTATCCTTTTTTTATTTACATTATGATAATCTGTAAACTGTCCAATGTTTGCCCTAGTCTTTTCAGGAAAGAATGGATATTTCTTTGTTTTTAGTTTTAAGTCATTATTATACTTTATATCAATGGTGTAGATATAACCTAAGTTAGAGCTAGGTCTAGTGTAATTATCTACGAACGAGCTCTGCTCGTGGCAAGCCAAGCCAGTTCTTAGATTGTTTTCACAAACACTAATTTCGCCCGTAGGTAATGCTAGCAGAAGCATACAATGAGTTAAAATCTAAATATTTTAGATAATTCTCTTTCCCTGTATACTCAGGTTCTATCTTTTTATTTTTACAAATTACATGGCAATCACCTAATACTGAAGCTAAACCTCCTCTAATACCATGTTGTATTGTATCAGAAATATTAACTGCTCTTCTTTATAATATTTAAACTCAACACTGGTTTATTTTAATCCACACAACCATGTTAATCCAGGAGTAGAATATGTATAACAAGGATCTATTTCATAATATTCTAAACACTTATCTCTTAACCTTTCAAATACATCTAACGATAATAATACATCTGTTTTAAGATATAACATCATATAATCCTTTATTGTCTCACATCCAGTATCATTCCAACAATCTAACGCTTGCTTATATTCTTTATCTGTAATACCGCTTTGTTTCAACTTAGAATAGAATGCTTCCTTAGGTGGTAAGGTTGTTTCATTAACTTTATCTATACCGTCAAACCATTCATATGGGAATATTACTTTACGTCTCTCTAACCCAAATTTGTTGAATTTTAAACACTCTTTATCACTCAATATTTTACTTATAGCATCTAAGCTAAGTGGATGGAAGAACCTAAACATATCTAATGCTTTTGCATAACCCAAATCAATACTAATATAATTCTCATCAGTTTTATTCACTACTTTAAGTTTTTTATGTTTTTTGCTAGTTTAGTTATATATAAGTGATTATCATAATTAGTAGAATTAAATGCATACATTGGTAAAAAATTATTCTTAGCTTGAAGGTTACACTTATTGTGAGCATATCCTCTAAATTTACGATTTAGATGATCAAGATTATTAGCGACGTCTTCACCCAACTTCACATTACAATAGTAACATCTACTATATAATGGAGTAATACTATCTTCTTTCAATGAAAAAAATATTTATACTAAATATATCTTTATATCTTTATAAATAATTTATTATAATAATCTACTCTTTCAACAAACCAATCAACTATATCGATTGAACCGCCACTTTGTGGATCTTCACGGGAATAACTTTCATACTTATCTTCTATTATATCAGGATAGTCACTTTTTATATATAAACCACAAGCAATAGGTAAGTGTTTACTATCTTTTATTATACATTCAAAGTCATAATATATAGCAAATGGTACTCTGATAATGGAACTTATCAAACTTCAGGTAATCATCTTTATGGAATGTTCTTCTACCTATATGTTTCTGTGTATTACGTAAATGCAAATGTTTATTTAATGCATCTTCTGTTCTAAATGATACACAAAATTTTGGACAAGGATAACATTTCTTATGATTAGATGATGTTCTTAATAGGAAAGATACATCTTTACATAGGAAGTAATGATTATCCCAATATAATATGTTACATCGTTTAGGATCATTATGATTAATTAATACAGGATTAATAGTTTAATTTTTATTTATATTGAATACATTAAATAATAATTTATCTTTATTTAATTCTTGTATTTTCTTTAAGTGATAATAATCATATGGAGGTGTAACCCCATTTGGTAATTTTATCTCATTAATATATTCTGGTTTATTATAATTACTAACTCTACTGGGATTATGTGGCGCAAGATGTAGATAAGCAATTAGACACCATAGTAAACATTTATCATCACTATTATGTATATTAAGTATATATCTAGATGTGAATGGTAACTCAGTATCACATCCACCACTAGTATAAAACCTATGTAAATACATAGTTATTTTTTATAAAACTTTGCATACTCCATCCAGATTGATTCATTTCCTGTTGCTGCATTCTTGTCTCTAGTTCCCCATTCAATAAATTCAAGTCATGTGCACCGTTATATTGCCTAGTCATTAACCTGAAGTTGAATTCGTTTTCTTCTAACTTATCATCCGTAAATTTTGTATACTTAACTACATCAAAGGTGTTAAATTTAATATGGGGAAGTATGTTATGCAATGACTCCAGTATATTCAAGAATTTAGGATCTTCATAATTACTACTAGTTATTATTATTTGGTTATGCTTCATGTTATGATCTAATCCTAACTCACTAACTTTATCTCTCCACTTCTTATCAACACATTTTTTCTGTTAAACATTTTCTTTATCTTCATCTGATCCACTGTGTTCCTTTTTATTGTTATATCTAGTATTACATACATCGCAATATCCTTCAGTTATATTATCCTAGTTATATCCTTATCTAAATCCTTATCAGTTAAACTGCTTCGCAGATCTTTACCATCGCTGAAACCGCTTCGCGGATTTAAATTATCTTGAAGCATCTTTGTTTTTAAATGTTGATTCACACTATATTGACTCCGAGAAGTCTTACATATTACACATTCAAACATACTCCCACTCTTTATTATTTCCCCATTAACTAGTCTTACATTATTCCTATGTTTTAATGTTGTCACATGATTACTATAAGCGGTATTATTATCTAGATAAATCTCACAACTATCACAATACTTTATTCCTCCTTCTGGATACTGCTCATCTAACTTTTGTTCTATATCTTTATTAGCTTCCTCAATAATTTTATTTCTTTTATATAATCGCTCATTCTTTTATTGTTCAAGTGATTGATTGTGACGGTTATAATTCTTTAGAGTTAATTCTTCATTACATCCTTCACACGTAAACTTATTTGTTTTATGCTTAGATGTGGTAAATCAATTGATGGATTTGTATCCGAAACCGAATTTTTATCCTTATCAGAACCTAAATCCTTATTGGTGTAACCACTTCGTGGATCTGAGTCTACATCTATATCTTTAGTTTGATTTAAATCTGGATGATATTTTGACTCAGCCTCACGCATTAGATTTTTCATATCCTCGCCCCTTTGTTTTGCTTTAGCAACATATTCATCATATGACTTCTTTGCATCTACATTTATAAGATTAAACCTTCTGATTGACTCTAAAGCATCTTCTTCTTTTTTATCTACTAGTTTGATTTGTCAAATTACTTTATTTTTATTTTTTATTACTTGGACCGCCTTGCTTGTGGAACTGCATTGAATTTCATAAGGTTTATCTTGTTCACTTTGAACTTAATCGCTTTGAGATTGAG
This sequence comes from Convolutriloba macropyga, assembly GCF_964194025.1. NCBI lineage: Eukaryota > Metazoa > Xenacoelomorpha > Acoela > Convolutidae > Convolutriloba > Convolutriloba macropyga. The sequence goes on from NC_134470.1 coordinate 25,292,784, forward strand.
CTTGTCCCCAACCAAATTGAGATTGAGATTGAGATTGAGATTGAACTTGTCCATGGGTTTGGACTTGTCCATTTCCAGTCAGAATGTTTCCGTTGTTTTCCTGAATATTCTTTTTTATAGGACAAGTTTTGAATAAAATATTATTAAAAAAAGTTTTTACCAATATAAAAATGAATAGTACCAAATGCGATAAATGTAAAAATAAAGCTTGGTGTTGGAGTTGTGATAAAAGCCAAAGTAAACTTTTATCATGTTTTGTATGTGAGGAATTTATAACATATAGAGAAAGACATAATCATATGAGTAAGCATTATAATGATCCAGATCAATATTTAGTATGTAAAAAGTGCAATGTAAATAAACATATCTCTCACTATAGATTCAAATATTACAATTGTAGGATATGCTTATGTCTCAATAGATATAGATTTGGTCACATTAAAGAAAGATTTAAAGAACATGCAAAGAAAAATAATATCCATGAAGCTGGTTCCCAGATCAGCGAAGCTGGTTCCCAAATCAAAGTTTAGTCCTATTAAAATCTTACTTGTGTTCCCGTTATTCATTATGATTATACCTTTTATTATAATTGTTTATCGGAATTTTGATAAATATTCCGATTTAAGAAAGAGATTCAAAGGATATAGGAACATTGTACCAGAACCATTTGAAATGAAAAAAACATAACTTTATTTTTTATGGTCCATCCAATTCTGGTATATGATTCTAGAAAAGGTGGTCTTGATATTGAGAAATATGTTGATTATACAGAGTTTAAGGAAAAGGAATATAATATACTACGTAATTATTTGACAGATAGAATGATAGAACCATCACATATTAAACCAAAGGAAATAATGTTCTATTTTGAAGAATAATTAGATTTTAAGGGAATACATAATTCAATTAATTTATATAAAATATATACAAATATAAAAAGTGTACTTAGTGAGATACATAGTGGATATATGTATTTTTGGGTGGTGCAATTAGTTTGTTTGGAATTGGATATTGTTACTTTCAAAGTAGTGGTATTACTAAGGATAATAATAAAAATGGTATAGATATAATGAATATAGATAAGGCAAAAATTAAATTGAAAAATGGTAAGAATATATCAAAAGGTTATGGCATGACCGATAAAAATAAAATATATCTCAAGGATCCATTTACTATAGTAAGTGTTTCAGCTAGTTGTCTTGTAGGTATTTATGCAACTCATAATCATATTAATTCTAAATCTAAAAATGATGGTAATATATAGAGATTGTAATAATAAAATTGATACTAGTAGTGGTTATCCAGAACATGATCTAATTGATCATTATAATGTTTTTCAGCAAAATTTAATGGTAAGATGCACGAATTGCATGCAAAGAATATATAGCGGTTATCACTTTTTGCATAAATGTAAAACAAACGTACTAACATTATAACATCAGTACATAGTTAAATTGACTATACTAATCTTAATAATAGCAATGATAATATTGATAATAATAAAGATGATAAAGATGAGGGTTTAAATAAGGTGTTAAATGAACTGAAAAATAATTTTAAAGAAGATTTAAAAGAATATATTATGACTAATTTAAAACAAGAGACCATTATTGAATTAAAACTTGAGATTAAAAATGAAACAAAAAAGAAGTTAAAAATGAAATAGAAGAAGGTGCTATAAATAATTTAAAGACTGATGTTAAAATTAAGAATCTATCTAAAGAAATTAAATCAACTAGGACTTGTTGTTTTTACAAATTTGAAAAGAATAAAGATTGTTTGTTTTTTTTAAGAGTGGAGGTTTATGTAAAGAGAGTTCCTCTGAAAAGATTCCATGTCCAATGTGGTACATTTTTCTAAATAGGTCTTCCCTTAGAAAACATATGAAGAGACCACATATAAAATAGAAATATAATTCTAAATAAAAAATTAATTATAAGCCACAAATTTATGAGATAATTCTCTCATTATACCTTTTACTTTGTTAATTAAAAATTACAAAGAATAAGACAGAATAACAAGAATAACTAAAATTATGGATTAAATTAGAATCTTAATAATTCCAAACGGGTGCGGAATTATTAAGATTCTAATTTAATACATAATTCTAGTTATCCTTGTTTTTCTGTGTTATTCTGTGTAATTTGTAATTATTAAAGTAAAAGGTATAATGAGAGAATTATCTCATAAAAATGTGGCTTATAATTAATTTTTTCTTAAGAATTATATTTCTATTTTATATGTGGTCTCTTCATATGTTTTCTAAGGGAACACCTATTTAGAAAAATGTTACACATTGAACATGTAACCTTTTCAGAGGAACACTCTTTACATAAACCTCCAGTCTTATAAAAACAATCTTTATTCTTTTCAACTTTGCAAAAACAACAAGTCCTAGTTGATTTAATTTCTTCAGATGGATTCTTAATTTAAACATCAGTCTTTAAATTTTTTATAGCACCTTCTTCTTATTCTTTTTTAACTTCTTCATTCTTTTTTCACTAATTTCATTTTTAATCTCTAGTTTCAATTCATTAATGATCTCTTGTTTTAAGTTGGTCCTAATATATTCTTTTAAATCTTCTTTAATATTATCTTTCAGTTCATTTAAAACCTTATTTAAACCATCATTTTTATCATCTTTATTATCATCAATATTATCATTACTATTAATAATATTAGTATAGTCAATATAACTATGTACTGATGTTATAATGTTAGTACGTTTATCTTTACATTTATCCAAAAAATGATAACCGCTATATATTCTTTGTATGAATTTCGTGCATGTTACCATTACATTTTTATGAAAAATATTATAATGATCCATTAGTTCATGTTCTGGATAACCACTACTAATATCATTTTTATTATTACATTCTCTACATATTACCCTCATTTTTAGATTTAGAATTAATATGATTATGAGTGGCATAGTTAGCTACAAGACAACTAGCTGAAACACTTACTATAGTAAATGGATCCTTGAGATATATTTTATTTTTATCGGTCATGCCATAACCTTTTGATATATTCTTACCATTTTTCAATTTAATTTTTGCCTTATCTATATTCATTATATCTATACCATTTTTATTATTATCCTTAGTAATACCACTACTTTGAAAGTAACAATATCCAATTCCAAACAAACTAATTGCACCACCCAAAAATATATATATCCACTATGTATCTCACTAAGTACACTTTTTATATTTGTATATATTTTTTATAAATTAATTGATTAATGTATTCCCTTAAATTCTAAATATTCTTCAAAATAGAACTTTAACTTCTTTGGTTTCATATGTGATGGTTCTACCATTCTATCTGTCAAATAATTACGTAGTATATTATATTCCTTTTCCTTAAACTCTGTATAATCAACATACTTCTCAATACCAAGACCACCTATTCTAGAATCATATACATTATTTTTATCTATATCTAATACAATATAATAGTCGCTGATAGTATTATTATTTATTACACCATATTTTTAATGTATAAATCTATATAAATTAGAATCAATTTTAAACCTCTCTTGTACTCTTTCAAAGAATTGTTGTGAACTATTTAGAGTAATATATATAGCTGGGGTGTTATCTCTTGCTTTAGTATTTAAATCTGTTACAGTATGACCTACACATATTATATTAATTTTGTGATGTCTACCTTTAGAACACAATGAATCTATAGCTGGTATTCTAATGTTTTCTCCCATATCATCAAATATAATAAGACTATTAGCAAAACTATCTAAATTATCTAATAAATTTAAACATCAACACCATATACATTATAACCCTTCCACTCACTACCATCAATACAGAATACATTAACAGTATCAAACAAAACACAATGAGCTTTTATAAAAGTTGTTTTACCAGAATTGGATGGACCATAAAAAATAAAGCTATGTTTTTTCATTTCAAATGGTTCTGGTACAATATTCCTATATGCTTTGAATCTCTTCCTTAAACCGGAATATTTATCATAATTCCAATAAACAATTATAATAGAAAGTATAATCATGATGAATAACCGGAACACAAGTAAGATTTTAATAGGACTAAACTTTGATTTGGGAACCAGCTTCGCTGATCTGGGTACCAGCTTCATGGATATTATATTTCTTTGCATGTTCTTTGAATCTTTCTTTAGTGTGACCAAATCTATATCTATTGAGATATAGGCATATCCTACAAGTGTAATGTTTGAATCCATAGTGAGCGATATGTTTGTTCACATTGCACTTCTTACATACTAAATTGTGATCTGGATCATTATAAAGCTCACTCATATGATTATGTCTTTCTCTATATGTTATAATTTCATCACATACCAAACATGATAAAGGTTTACTTTGGCATTCATCACAACTCCAACACCAAGCTTTATTTTTACATTTATCGCATTTGGTACTAATCATTTTTATATTGGTGAAAACTTATTTTAATAATATTTTTTTCATAACTTGTCCTATAAAAATGAATGCTCAGGAAAACAACGCAAACATTCTGACTGGAAATGGACAAACCCAAACCCATAGACTAGTTCAATCTCAATCTCAATCTCAATCTCAATTTGGTGGGGGACAAGCTCAATCTCAAAGCGAACAAGTCCAAAGTGAACAAGATAAACCTTATGAAATTCAATGCAGTTCCACAAGCAAGGCGGTCCAAGTAATAAAAAATAAAAATAAAGTAAGTTGACAAATCAAACTAGTAGATAAAAAAGAAGAAGATGCTTTAGAGTCAATCAGAAGGTTTAATCTTATAAATGTAGATGCAAAGAAGTCATATGATGAATATGTTGCTAAAGCAAAACAAAGGGGCGAGGATATGAAAAATCTAATGCGTGAGGCTGAGGCAAAATATCATCCAGATTTAAATCAAACTAAAGATAAAGATGTAGATTCAGATCCACGAAGTGGTTACACCAATAAGGATTTAGGTTCTGATAAGGATCTGGATTCGGGTTCGGATACAGATTCATCAATTGATTTTACCACATCTAAGCCTAAAACAAATAAGTTTAAAAGTGAAGGATGTAATGAAGAATAAACTCTAAAGAATTATAACCATCACATTCAATCACTTAAACATAAAAAGAATGAGCGATTATAAATAGAAATAAAATTATTGAGGAAGCTAAGGATGAGGGAATAAAAGTTACAAATAAAGATATAGAACAAAAGTTAGATGAGCAGTATCCGGAAGAAGGAATAAAGTATTGTGATAGTTGTGAGATATATCTAGATAATAATACCGCTTATAATAATCATGTGACAACATTAAAACAAAGGAATAATGTAAGACTAGTTAATGGGGAAATAATAAAGAGTGGGAGTAAGTTTGATTGTTTAATATGTAAGACAAGTCTGAGCCAATATAGTGTTGACCAACATTTAAAAACAAAGATGCATCTAGATAATGTTACAGGTAAGAGTAAAGATAATATATCTAAAGATCAACCAAGCAGCCTCACTGATATAACTGAAGGATATTGCAATATATGTAATATTAGATATAACAATAAAAATGAACACAATGATTCAGAAGAACATAAAGAAAATGTTAAACAGAACAAACATGATGATAAGAAGTGGAGAGATAAAGTTAGTGAGTTAGGATTAGATCATAACATGAAGCATAATCAAATAATAATAACTAGTAGTAATTACGGAGATCCTATATTCTTGAATATACTGGAGTCATTGCATAACATATTAAGTCATCCCCATATTAAGTTTAACACCTTTGATGTAGTTAAGTATACAAAACCTGCGGATGATAAGTTAGAAGACAACTAATTCACCTTTAGGTTAATGACTAGGCAATATAATTGTGCACATGACTTGGATTTATTGAATGGGGAACTAGGACAAGAAAGCAGGAACAGGAAATGAATCAATCTGGATGGAGTATGCAAAGATTTATCAAAAGAACAAGGTATATACATAGGTTTTATCCTAGTGGTGGATGTGATAATGAGTTACCATTCACATCTAGATATATACTTAATATACATAATAGTGATAATAAATGTTTACTATGGTGTCTAATTGCTTATCTACATCCTGCACCACATAATCCCAGTAGAGTTGGTAATTATAACAAATCAGAATATATTAATGAGATAAAATTACCAAAGGGTGTTACACCTCCACATGATTATTATCACTTAAAGAAAACACAAGAACTAAAAAAAGATAAATTACTATTTAATGTATTCAATCTAAATAAAAATAAAACTATTAATCCTGATTAGTTAATCAAAACAATCCTAAAAGATGTAACATATTTTATTGGGATAATTATTACTTCCTATGTAAAGATGTATCATTCCTATTAAGAACATCATCTAATCATAATAAATGTTATCCATGTCCAAAATCTTGTGTATCATTTAGAACAGAAGATGCATTAAATAAACATTTGGATTTAAGTAATCCACAGAAAGATATAGGTAGGAGAACATTCCACAAAGATGATTACCTGAAGTTTGATAAGTTCCGTTATCAGAATAGAGTACCATTTGCTATATATTATGACTTTGAATGTATAATAAAAGATAGTAAACACTTACCTATTGCTTGTGGTTTATATATAAAAAGTGACTATCCTGATATAATAGAAGATAAGTATGAAAGTTATTCCCGTGAAGATCCACAAAGTGGCGGTTCAACCGATATAGTTGATTGGTTTGTAGAAAGAGTAGATTATTATAATAAATTATTTAAAGATATATTTAGTATAAATATTCCATTGAAAGAAGATAGTATTACTCCATTATATAGTAGATGTTACTATTGTAATGAGAACTTGGGTGAAGACGTCGTTAATGATCATGATCATCTAAATCGTAAATTTAGAGGATATGCTCACAATAAGTGTAACCTTCAAGCTAAGAACAATTTTTTACCAATGTATGCATTTAATTCTAATAATTATGATAATCACTTATATATAACTAAACTAGCAAAGAAGATTAGACTTAAAGTATTAACTAAAACTGATGAGAATTATATTAGTATTGATTTGGGTTATGCAAAAGCATTAGATATGTTTAGGTTCTTTCATCCACTTAGCTTAGATGCTATAAGTAAAACATTGAGTGATAACGAGCGTGTAACATTAAACAAATTTGGGTTAGAGAGACGTAAAGGTATGTTGCCATATGAATGGTTTGATGTTATAGATAAACTTAATGAAACAACATTACCACCTAAGGAAGCAATCTATTCTAAGTTGAAACAAAGCGGTATTACAGATAAAGAATATAAGCAAGCGTTAGATTGTTGGAATGATACTGGATGTGAGACGATAAAAGATTATATGATGTTATATCTTAAAACAGATGTTTTATTATCGGTAGAAGTATTTGAAAGATTAAGAGATAAGTGTTTAGAATATTATGAAATAGATCCTTGTTATACACATTCTAGTCCTGGATTAACATGTTTGTGTGGATTTAAATATACCAGTGTTGAATTTAAACATTATAAAGAAGAAACATTTAAAATTTGTGATACAATACAACATGGTATTAGAGGAGGTTTAGCTTCAGCATTAGGTGATTGCCATGTAATCTTTAAAAGTAAAAAGAACCTAAGTATATAGGGAGAGAGAATTATCTAAAACATTTAGATTTTAACTCATTGTAAGCTTCTGCTATGGTGCAAGCATTACCTACGGGCGAGATTAGTTTTTCTGAAAACAATCCACGAACTGGCTTGGCTTGCCACGAGCCGGGCTCGTTCGTAGATAATTACACTAGATCTAGCTCTAACACAGGTTATATCTACTCCATTGATTTAAAGTATAATAATGACTTAAAATTAAAAACAAAGAAATATCCATTCTTTCCTGAAAAGACTAGGGCGAACATTGGACAGATTACAGATTATCAAAAAGTAAATAAAAAGAAAGGATATAAACCTAATGAGAAGTTAATGCTCAAGTTAACAGATAAGGTAGATTATGTATTAGATGGAGAGATGTTAGATTGGTATTTAGATCATGGTCTAAGATTGGAAGATAAAAAAAATAAGCAAAAGTTAGAGTATAGTAAGAGTGAGTGGTTAAAGCTTTATATTGAGTTTAATATTAAGAAAAGAAAGTAGGCTAAAGCTAAGGGTGATACATTTTGGGGATGTATTCTTTAAGTTAATTAATAATGCCTTCTATGGAAAAACAATAGAGAATGTATATAATAGACAAGATGTAGAGTTAGTTAATGATGTAGATAGATATACTAAATTAGTAGAAAATATTAGTTTTAAGTATTCTGTAGAGTTTGATGATGATCTAGTGGCTGTACATAAAAAAAGGGATAATGTTAAGTTAGATAAGTTTAATTATATTGGTTATGTTTTATTAGAAAAGGCTAAACTCTTCATGTATAAAGCTATATATGGAAAAACAATAATGAATGTATGTAATAGGCAAGATGTAGAGTTAGTTAATGATGTAGAGAAATATATTAATTTAGTAAAAAATATTAGTTTTAAATATGCTGTAGAAATGGATGATGATCTTGTGGCTGTACATAAAACAAGAAGTAGTGTTAAAGTAGATAAGTTTAACTATATTGGATTTGCTACATTAGAGAAAGCTAAGCTATTTATGTATAATGCTATTTATGAATACTTTGAGAAAGAGTTAGAGTGTGGTTTTCATTATACAGATACTGATAGTATATTTATAAAAATAAATGTTTCTTTAGATAGTAATATGGAAACTGAAATGAATAAGATAAAAGATATTTTACATAATAATGAGTTAGGTAAGATGAAGGATGAATTACCTAATGATACTATTATAGAAGCCTGCTTCCTTAAAGCTAAAGCATATTGTTATAATACAGTTAAAGGAGAAGATGAGAAAAAGTTAAAAGGTATAACCAAAGCTACTATTAAAAACCAAATTTCTATTGAAGATTATAGTAATGCTATATATGAAGGTAAAACTAAGTATGTAACTAATTATACTATTGATAGTAATAAACACCATTTAGAAACTAAAGAGCAATATAAAACAGCTATTGATCCATTTGATGATAAAGGTAGTGGAGATAATAATGGTGAATTTAGGTTTTACTATGTATTTTTATAAAATATTAGCAAAAAGTTAAAATTTATAAAAGAGTTAAGCTGGTTTTTTATTCAAGTTATCCACAAAGTGGTTACAACAATTTTCGCAAGTTGGTTTACGTGCTTTTTACACGGTCTCACTAGTTTTATACTAGTATCTGGGATACGTCCACCGGAGTCGGTGGGGATAGAACCCAAATTATCCGGCTGATAATGGAGAATTACCAGCTTAACTCGACACTAGTGGATTGCACTAAGTGAGACAAGAAATGATAGATTTAAAATATAAGAGAAGTGAATATAGAGTAGTGGATATATAAAGGGAATTAGAGTAATGTGTATATGGTGACCGTATCGCGACTCTATGTTGCGGAGGTCACCATATACACATTACTTCTAACACGTGGAAATCCATTCATATTTAATATTGTTTCTTCTGTTATCAAAAATCAAATCGGTCATCCGCTCTTTTTCGTGCAAATTGATCTGACAAAGGTCAATCTGGAACACTCTAACTAATTATCACTTCCAGATTGTTTTAGGTGTATTCGCACTTTAAATTACTGTCCGAAAATTGCCTTTAAGAGCTCAAGTGGTTATCTCCCCTTACACGCTGCTGGGTGCGTTATGCACATGTTTAACCTTCATTTGGCGAAAGAAAATATTTTTTCAAGACCTTTTAAAAATAAAAATACTTTGCATATGTATGCCAACGATACCATTTTGACTGTGTTACGTAAACAAAAAGTCTATTACTGACGGAAAAAGAACAAGCATATAGATGCTCCAATTTGAAGAATGCCGTGAAAAAAAAATCATTGCTAAACATGGCGTTAGATGGTTAGGGTGCTTCGCACTGAAAAGAATTTTCACTGCTGTTCTTTATAATCCTCACATTACTTTTGGACAAAACCTAGATCCGGGTTAGGACAAATTTCGAAACAGAAAAGTTTTTTGTCAGGAAACAACTTTTTCGCAGAGGAAAAGTTGAGAGAGCCTTATTTTTTTCTGACATATTGAATAAAAAGCATATCTAACAGAACTTCTTGTTAAAAACTTCTCGAATATCTTGTTAAAAATCTGATGCATTTTGCTGAACATATTGGAATGAAAGAACGAAAGCTCAAATTGAAAAAACCATCTTGTTGAGAACTTTACTTGCCTGGGGAAAAAAGTATGCTTTGATACTGCTGGCAAAACAAAAAACGGCATATAAGTTTGATATAAAATTTTTTAAAAAAATGTGTCTCTCATTTTATGACTCTTTCTGTTTTTTCTCAAACTTTGTTTGCTTCCTTGTAAGTTAGCCATCTTAATCGAATTGAGCTACCCGGACCTGTGTGTCATAAAATATCAGTAATCAATCATAGAATTTCCATTATGATTTTTGACACGGCCAGAGTTCTGATCATGGCACTTAATAGACATTTCATGATATAATTCATAGTAAAATCTTGAACTTATTATGAACATAATGGGTCATAGTTCTGAATTCTTGATGAACATTATGAACTGTTGTCTGTTTTTGGACTGAACAGAATGGAAAAATCGTTATCTGCCAGAACTTTCGAAAAACACCATAGGTAAGAAATTGATTCATCAAAATTATGGCTAAATAAAAGAAACACATTAATGATAACGAATAATAAAATAAACATCGCAGTTTGGCGCAAGATTGGCGTTTTGCAGTCTGGTACAAGCTTAGTACAGTTTGTAGATTGTGCAGCAACATATTTTATAGTAACACAGTTTGGGCTCCATACTCAAACTCCATACTCCATGTGTGGATTTGGCATCCATACTGTGTGCGTGTGTGTTTGGCGTCCATACTGTGTGCGTGTGTAATTGGCATCCGTACTCAGTTTGTGTGTGTAGGTGTGTTCTCCGTTTCGTCAATTCAGCTTCCCCCTCCACACAACAGAATCGAAATGCAACACGACAACGTGAAGGAATGTGACCGTCCATCATCATCGTTCCATCATATAACAGAGATCCAACTCGTCAGAGCTTCTTTCCCAGATTAACATGAAGTTTTTCCACTGTCACACTGGATAGTCCAGAGGCGCGATAGAGTATTCCTAAAGCAAATCTAACGCAGAAACAAAGTTTTTAAAAAACTACAGAGACAAAATTATTTTAATATTATCAAGCAAACATTTAAGATAATAAAACATTTAACAAAAACACTCAACATAAATAGGATTATATACATTATGAATATCATTACTACCCCCCCCCCAACACTGAACCCCATGGACCACACGGTTGACCCTCTGAACCACACGGATTACCCCCGGGACCACCAGGATGACCTTCCAAGACCACCAGGATGAACCCCCAGGAGCACTAGGATGACCCCCCAAGACCCCTCAGACGACCCTTTGGACCACCAGCATGACACCCATGGACCACCAGGATGACCCCCTAGACCACTAAGATGAACCTACTGGACCACACAGATGACCCACCTGGATCCCGCGGACGACCTCAAAGATCCAAAGACATCCCCCCAAGAAGTACGTTCGTCAACATCAACCAAACAACAATCTGGACACGTCATCCCCCCGGTCGTTCGTTCGGACGTACTTCGTTGGCTTCCGTAAATGGGGGACAAAAAATGGGGAGACAAGAAATGGGGGAGAGAACAAACAATTTCACCCCCCATGGTAGACCGTTTCCCGTCAAATGCGAAATCCTGCAGCGATGATATGCATTCCTGAAAGGAGTTGTTATGAAATATTAACAAACACAACCTTAAACGGATCACTTCATTTTCGGGCTTTTTGTCCCCATACGGATCTTCATCACTGGGCAACTTACGGCTGTTCCAATATTCACTAGAGAATAACTGGATAGATCCTAAACTCATGGAATATCATAACATGATTTTTTTAAAAACTCGAAAAACCCTATATGAGACACCTGATGCCTACAACTTGGAAAAAAATTCAAAAATTTTCAAAAATTTTTTCGAAAATTTTTCAAAATTTTTAAAAGGCCTATGGTCTGAAATGGATGTTGAGCAATGAAAGAGCACTCAAAAGTGATTTTTTGTTGACTTCACTTTTTTCACCTATGAAGTATGGGGTCAAAACATAAAAATTTCGAATTTTTTGAAAAAAATTTTCAAAATTGTTAAAAGTCCTAAAATGGTCTGAAATGGATTTTGCGCTATGACAGGGCACTCAAAAATGATTTTTTGTTGACTTCAGTTTTTTCACCTATGCAGTATAGGGGTCGAAACACAAAAATTTTAAAAAACTTCAAAATTTTTAAAGTCCTAAAATGGTTTGAAATGGATTTTGGGCTATGAAAGAGCACTTAAAAGTGATTTATTGTGGTTTTCATTTTTTTCAAACAAGTAAGACCGGAACAACTCAGTTTCTGAAATAGTCTGAAATAAGTCAAAGAGCAGTCAGAAGCAGTTTTTGTTGACAATACTTTTGCAAATGTGCAGGATAATGTGGAAAGCATGTCTTTTTCTATATACATGTTTAACTATGTATGTTTCTAACAAAACAAGTATGTATGTTTGCTTGCATGTGTTCATAATTGTACTTTTTATGTATGATTGAACAATTGAAAGAAAGGAAAGAATGAAAGTTTTATGTATAAAATCATGCGTATTCATGTATTTAATAGTGAAAGTATTCATGAAAGTGTATATTTGTTTAAAAATAAATATAACTGCGCTTAAGTTTAGTAATATGTTTGTATGAGTATAAGCTGAAATGTAGGTTTGTGTGTAGAAATTGTAAATGTGTCAATATGTCAAGACGTTTTTAGTTTTATGTGTGTATGTTTTTTCTATATGTATACAGTGGAATGTATGTATGTATTTCTGAATGTGTTTATGTATTTATGTATTTATATGCTTGCAAGTCAGAAGGTAATCAGGCTAAGTTTATTTCCAGGTTTTTTAATGCAGTATTTTAGTTTTCTCTGAGTTTAGACAATGTGAGAAATGTGTAAAACTGTCTCTTCGAAAAAATTTCCGGTTGGAATTTCACTACACCACTTTAAATGCCACTACTGTCACTATAAACCATTGTAAATTAACATGATTTCTATCTTCATAAAGGTTTTTATCCTCTATAACAATAAATGGTAGAATCATTATGTACAAGAAAAAGTGTTTTTTAAAGATTAATCATATAGCAAAACCTTAATCTTCAATAAAGCTTTTTGATCTGCAATTTACCCTATGAATCAGTGGTCTCACAGGTAGTATGAAAACATTTTTTTCGTGGCGCTCAAAAAGAAAACCCCTAACGGAACTGCAAAATTAACAAAGGTAAGAAAAGAAACAATTTCCACGTTAAATTTGTTTTTTATTTGAAAGACTTAAAATAACACAATGCCTAGCTGACATAAAAAAGATGTAGATTATGCGAAACAAAGTTTTATAAGATTTCCTTGTCAAACAAATGTTTATGAAATTACTGATTTTTCATTACTACTTTAATAAATTTGTACATTTAGAACCTCAATGGTTCGCCTGGAGGACACTCATAAGAGAACGGACAAGTATTCACTTCTTGCATTTATTGGAAATTTCGTTCGGATACGTTAAATGCTTACTATTCTTGATACCATAGCTTTATGGATTAACGAAGTTTTGCGTCCGCGTTAATGAATACTTAGGTTTGAAAATTTTATGAATTACCTAAATAACATGCTGAAATACTTCAAACTGACACATAGCTTTAAAAGCTACTGGGTGAATTCCGTGAAAACCAAATGTTCCATGACAAACACAAGTTGTTGCACATGTAAACAGAAAACCCTAGTGCATACTTACGTCTATGGTTCAGATTGAGCCTTTGAGCAAAACATGTTTGTTATCTACTTACAGAAAACGTGAGCAGAGGGTTTCTTATGGTTCCTCAAAAAAATCCACGTCATAACTGAGCAAAATCAATACTATTGTACAAATAACTTGGCATTAAACGTACAACTTAGAACCAGTTACTATATAACCTAGAAGCAATTGTAACCATGAAAGTCAAACAATAAGGCCAATAGGTGAATTTAAATGTATTTGATTTGTCCTGTTTATTCAATTGCTTTATTTAGGTTAAAGTTATACTGGAGCACACTGTGGGTCGAAATGTATTCCGTAATAAACAATTGCAAGCCTTTGTACTCACTCTCCTTTTATCTCAACGTTATCTCTCAGTAGAGTACATGTATATACGCCTTCTTGATCACAGACTAGAAAATACCTAAGCAAACTAATAAAAGTGCTTTTAGCCGAAAATATTATGCAAGAAATTTGCAGAGCAGACTGAACTTCTCACAATACAGGTATTTTTATTCATAAAAAATCAAGTGGTCAGGTTGGATTTTTGTTTCAACCGGTGACTTTTAAGAGAGCTGAATTGAAAAGAGCCGATTTAAAAGAGAGGCAACATTTCATTTAAATTATTAGTTTGATAATTTAAGATAAATTTTGTGGCCAATTAAATTGGCTTCTCAAATGAGACTAATGAATTTTTCACCAATTATAACCGAGTATTTGAGAAAAGAAAATTTAGTATCTCCTAGTATAAACACTGAAAGTAAATTAAAAATTAATTATTTTGAAACCATCGCGGACCATGGCCAAGCCTCAGCGGCTCTTGGGACTTGATATGAAACTATCATAACCGAACATGAGACCAATTAACAATTAACCCACTCGGGTACTTTTCTTAGTAATCAACTAACAATTGAGGGTAACTAACAGCAACTTTTTGATTTCGACTCTACTTATATCAATACAAGTTGCGGCGTTTTCTAACGTCAGCTCTTTATAACGTCGAATCTCTTGCGCGTATCCGTTTCAAAATTTTCAGAACAACAATTTACAGTTTGGGGATCCTACTCTACAACAAATTTCTGACTTTCTACTCCTTTGAACAGGTCGAACACCGTTTCCTGTTTCTCTGACGTGGATAATGTTGAATCAACCAACTGTATTTTAAAGGAGTGGTTTTGCAACTACTAAAGTTTGGATAATGAGCATACACAATGAAGTTTAATAATGCACAGCATTTCAAAATAACAGGTTATAAATGGAAACAATTCAATACTGAAAACCAACGTCTATTTCATAAGCTTTAATCAACAAGAATTTTTCAGTTCTAGTTGTTATTGTCACATGAGCAACTCACATTTTCATCAAATCTCATTCTTTTTGGAAAATTTCCACTGTGAAGTACACATTCTCGAACTACACGATGGCTCCTCTTTTGTAGAGCATTGTTAGACGATGGCTCAGTGCTGAATTTCGGGAAGTTTTCTTCAATTTTTGAGTTTTATTCGAAAAGGCTAGGGAATCGTTCTAAGATGGAAGATATCACAGTCTTTCTGTTATCATCGGATATGGATGATGTAGTATGATCAATTTTATCGTGAATAGGGGTTAGTTTGGTTTAATTTCTGAATGATTCGAGCTTTTTCCACAGATTTTCCAAATCTTCTAAAGCAGCGAAGTATTCTTCTTGACACATATATAGCTGTAGTTTAAATAGATTGTGAGAACGTGTTTCAATTGTTTTGCGGTCGCAACTTTATAACACAACTCAACTATTATGACGTAATTATACCTTGAATACTATTTTTAGATCACAAACTCAAACTCAAACTCAAATTTTGACTTCTAAATAGAGCGATAGGCCAAGTTATCACATTTCATTATATTTGATAATTCCAAGTTACACGATCACCGATTACTGTGTTTTTAGTGCTAAAAGTAGTCTTTTTTCAAAGTCAATTATCCTTGAATAGCGTTTTTAAATCACAAATTCAGACACAAACTCAAAACTTCCATTTTAATGTAGAGCAATTGACCAAGCATCACCATTATTTTACACTTGCTTACGAAATCCATACCACCTCCGATTGTTGAGTTTTGAATACTAAAAAAAGAAGTCTTTTTTTAAAAAAAAGTCATTTATCCTTGAATACTATTTTTAGATCACAAACTCGGATTCGAACTCAATGGTTCAACATTTAGGTAAAGTGGTTGGCCATGTTTCACAATTTTATTATACTTGCTTATCCAAAGCCATACCATCTCCGGTTTTTTGAGTTTTGAACACTAATAAAGAAGAAATTTGTTTCAAATTCCGCGAAAAGTAATTCTCTGGAACCAAATGGTGCCCTTTGAGTGTAAGCAGACGTTGAAAACAAACCACATTTGTTCACCCAAACACCTAAAATTAAGGTGTTTGTTTGCGCTCTCAATTTCAACATGACTGTTTCACTTAATTTTGCTGAGAAACTTTTCATGAGGTTGATTTATCTTTAATTTTGCTCGGATAAACAATGACCAAATGAAATTCAATAAGAAAGGAGGAAGTTAATATAACAAAAACTGCAAAATCATGTAGCGCTAAATTTTTGATTACTAGCAAGTTCACAATTACAGTCTTAGCTGTGAACACATCCTGAGCCGAAGCTAAGGTTAATATGAAACTCAACTAACACATGTCCTTCTGACAAGCTATCTCATCGGTTTTCAGTCTCTACAAATTTTTGAAACGTAAGGGTTCAGAAAAAATTGTGTAATACATGATAACTGAAACAACAGGTGGCTCTGAATAAACATACGAAAACAACTATATAGAGTAAAACCTCAGTTTTTTGGATAATGTATGTACGTTGTAAATTGTTTGTTTCCATTGAGGTACACACTATGGAGTTTTGGAAGCAAGCATGTTTTTTAAAGTTGATATTGTGAACCAGTAATTGTTTAAGCTATACAATTCTTCATAAAAGAAATTTTAAAAAGTTTGCGTTTCATATCTATCAATTAATTGCAAATGGAATCAGACGTCATACATTGAATGAACAAAAAAAGCATTTGAACAAAAGACTTAAGTTTATGACTGATCCCTCATAAGAAAAAAAAGTGTACAAAATTTGCACTTCAAAAAAAGAACAAAGCAATAAAACTTATTTGAAGTTCTAAAAATTAGACTGGTTTGCTAAACAGTAAAACGTTACATTGATTTATTTAATTAAATATCAACCTGATATATCATACCATGGATTTTTTAATTGTTAATTAACAAACTAACATTAGTTGAAAATTACTGGGTTAATGTGTACGACAAAGCGTCAGAGTTTTTTGTATCTTTGAAAAAACTTCAAACACTTAATGATTTGTTGTAAATATTGGCGGGTAAATTCTATCGGTCTGTGTCAGTCAGGGCATATTACTTTGAGATAGATAAAAGCTTCTGTTGTTTATGCTCAACGAGTCTCTAGAGATAAGAATTGTTTTCATTTTTTAGAAAAACAGAAACACTTTTTTGTAGATAGTTAGTAAACAATAGGTAATATTTGAAGGTATTAAAAAGTAGTAGTAGTAGGTACTAGTGTAACATAGAACCAATAAGTAGTTGTAGTAGTTAGTAATAGTATCTGGTAGAAGTTGTAGGTAGTACTAGTATGTAGCAGTAGTAGTAGGTACTAATTGTAGATAGTAGTTGTAGGTAGTAGTATTAGGCAGTAGCAGTAGTAGGTAGCAGTAGTGTTGTGTTAAATTCCAATATGTTCGCCAGACTGCTTAACCCAATTATATGTTATAAAGACTCTGCTCCTTTTAATTTTAGATTCCTTTGGATTTACCTCTTTCCGATGCTCTATGAAATATCGTTACGGTAATCTCATTTTAAAACGTTGACAGAACAGTAATCAACCCAAAGTTTTAACACAGTGTTACTGAACGCAGTAAATTTGATCCAAGAAGACACTATTATGAACGTTTTTGATTTCTGGTTGCTTGAGTTTCTCTGGTACCTTACTTGCAGTGTTCAAGAGTTGAATTTATCGGAAGCATTTACTGAAGATGCGTTTCGCCATTGTTTAATTTTTCAGTCTCAGTATCAACCAACCACGGATCTATAGTTTGTTTTTGGTCTTGCTTTATTGATAAAGTGACTAATTAACTTTTGAAAATTTTAGCGCATTTTACAGTTCCAGTGCAAACTACTCTTCTTGTACATCTTTACACTTTTTTGTCTGATTCAAGCTCTTGATAAATTCCTATCATTCTAATTTATATAACTAAAAAGTTCAGCTGCTCCCGCATATCATAGTTTTCCCACCAACATTTTCGGTTTTTTACACAGCCTTTTCTTTTTACTTAGCTCAATTTATTGTTTATCTCTCAACAATTCATCTCATATATTTTTCTCCTGTAAATATTCTTGCTCATTCCTAGACGGCCGGCTGAATAAGTGTAGAGAAATCTGTTGTCAAAAAAGCATGCTCAGATAATCAGACAGTTGTTTTTGTCTTCTGTGTTGCAACACTTTATCATTTTCTTGCCAAGGATTAAAAGACAAAGAGCATCAATTTTTTTTCTGTAAAAAATCTTGATAGTTTTTAATATGCAGCTAGATAGGTGTAGAAAATTCAATTTTTTAAAAAAGCATGATCAGAACATCAAAAAATTGTTGTCGTCTTCGGTTGTGACATTTTGCTTGCCAATGTATAAAGGTCAACGCTGAATGTCAAAATCTGTTTGCAAGATATAATATTATTGGATCGTGGAGACAAATAACAACATTACTCTTCTTGGCAACAAATTACCCTCCAGGGACTTATCCCCTCTCTCTCGTCTGACTTGCAAGCATATAAATACAGAAATACATAAACACATTCAGAAATACATACATACATTTCACTGTATACATATAGAAAAAACATGCACACATAAAACCAAGAACGTCTTGACATATTGACACATTTACAATTTCTACACACAAACCTACATTTCAGCTTATACTCATACAAACATTTTACTAAACTTAAGCGCAGTTATATTTATTTTTAAACAAATATACACTTTCACGAATACTTTCACTATTATATACATGAATACGCATGATTTTATACATAAAACTTTCATTCTTTCCTTTCTTTCAATTGTTCAATCATACATAAAAAGTACAATTATGAACACATGCAAGCAAACATACATACTTGTTTTGTTAGAAACATACATAGTTAAACATGTATATAAAAAAAGACATGCTTTCCACATTATCCTGCACATTTGCAAAAGTATTGTCAACAAAAACTGGTTCTGACTGCTCTTTGACTTATTTCAGACTATTTCAGAAACTGAGTTGTTTCGGTCCTACTTGTTTGAAAAAAATGAAAACCACAAGAAATCACTTTTGAGTGCTCTTTCATAGCCCAAAATCCATTTCAAACCATTTTAGGACTTTAAAAATTTTGAAGTTTTTTGAAATTTTTGTGTTTCGACCCCTATACTGCATAGGTGAAAAAACTGAAGTCAACAAAAAATCATTTTTGAGTGCCCTGTCATAGCGCAAAATCCATTTCAGACCATTTTAGGCCTTTTAAAAATTTTGAAAATTTTTCGAAAAAATTTTTGAAAATTTTTGAATTTTTTTCCAAGTTGTAGGCATCAGGTGCCTCATATAGGGTTTTTCGAGTTTTTTTAAAAAAATCATGTTATGATATTCTATGAGTTTAGGATCTATCCAGTTATTCTCTACTGAATATTGGAACAGCCGTAAGTTGCCCAGTGATTGTAGGGTGGTGGGTTCGAACACCACCCCTACAAGAAATTTTACCTCTGAAAAAGTGAGAATGCACCCAGGCTGGCAAAAGTTAGCACAAAAAACTTGATTTGACTTAGAGAAAATCACTTTTTCAGAGGTAAAATTTCTTGTAGGGGGGGGGGGGGTCCGGACCCCCCCCCCCCTACAAGCACTAGGCAACTTACTATACTACTTTTAGTAGTGAAGTTGAATATTCGAAAATGGCAATAAATCCTCAAAAACAAAAATTAATATTTGAAAAAGAAGGCGGAATACAATTAATGGACAAAACTGCTTCGAAGCAGTTTTGTCCATGAATTGTATTCCGCCTTCTTTTTCAAATATTAAATTTTGTTTTTGAGGGTTTACTACTATTTCCGAATATTCAACTTCACTGCTAAACTTACATTGAATTAGATTCTACTACAGTAATAGGGAACTGGAGAGCTTCAGCCCGCCCAAACCTAAACAAATGAATTAAAATTTATGACTGAATTCTTTAAAACTTTTTTTTACAGTTTTATGAGGCAATTAATTTTTTGAATATTTTTTTTCAAGGACATTTTCGTTTCTGTTTAGGTTAATTTAGAGAATAAATTGCATAAATTGTCTACTTTTGTTTTTTTTTCAGCTGAAGAAAATTTGTTCACGACTGAAAATCTTGACTTCTTTGATTTAGAACATTGACTTTTGTTTTTGTCTCCACCCCATCTGCCTATACTACCGCGCCATGCGACAAACATGACCCCAGTCCCAACTACCATCCCACCTAGTCTACCCTTCACTCCCCTCAAGTCCTATTTTTGCGTCCTCCAAACCCGGATGAAACAGGTAAAGCACGGCCGAGGGCGTTAAGTTGTTGATCTCTATTAGGGCTCTATTTCAAAGTGTGAATATAATCGACGCTGCTGAGAATGAATAAAATTATAGTGTAAAGTCCAGCTTTTGACGGTTTGGACCCCTTTCATCTACCTACCTTCTTTACACTCCCTCTCTCCTTACTCCCGTCCTGGTCCACCCCTAGTCTCATTCGCGCCCTAACCCTACAATTGCTCTAACTCGCCCCACTGAGACCCGACTCAGCTCCATAATCCACCCCCTCTTAAACCTCTCCCAATGTTAGCCTCCCTGATCGAAAGCTGGCTATTACCAACCCTAAACACTCGACGTTCGTTTGAAAGCAAACTACCCAAAGTCAGTCAGTTATATTCAAGTGTTGAGATTGGCCTCAAAATAGCCAACACTACTTGACAAAAATTTTGGGATCTTTTCCGTTTGTGACCCCCCGTGCGTTTTGCTCCCCCCGTTACAGATCACGTGCCAGCACATAGTAAATCCTTATGTAAAATCCTTACGTGCCTCTGGAGGGGGGCAGTTTTATTATGAGCAGCAATTAATTTTTGCCCCATCATTTTAGATTTTTTTACGCGATGTGCAATGCCAAGCCAAAGCCAGGAAAATTTGTCTGAGCTTGCCATAGCTTTGCTCTTCTTTGAGCAACAACTGAATGGTCTCTATAGGAGTCACTTATTCTTGTCCGTTCTGCTCAAAAGATATAAAAAAACATAGCAGGACAAGTCCTGAAATACAATTCAAAGAATTGAATGAAAAACTCAGACGTACTCTACCCGACCAGCAGATCAATTGGACAATTCCAGCCAGAACACAAACAAAATCATCTCAAAAAATTGAGAAATTAAAAGAATGAAAACTAAACAAAATATACACATTGCTAAAACTAGAAGCTTTCAAACCTAAGGCAAAAGTTTTTCCCTTTAAAAAAATCTATTTTAAAAATATGTCCAAAATCAATTTTTGTTTCTGAAATCGGTCCAGTATTATATCTGCAAGACCTGAAAATTATTCATTGGCCCTTGAAGATCGATGATTAACTCGAAAATGACCAAAAAATTTAAGAAAAAAAGAAATCAATTGCAATTTATCAGAAAATGTTGCTGAAAATCGTGATATAAATATCCTCCGAATCATTTCTATGTCTCTAGAGGCTATCCAGTAACCCAATTCCAAGCTCTAAAAAACTCATTGGCTCATAGATCGATAGGCAATAATTTTTAGAAAAAATTTCAAACTTCAAAAAATAGAAATTCGTTCTATTAAAATGTTGAAAGCCATTCAGTTGCCCCCTAGCATTTAATAATTATTTAATAACATACTATCAAACACTGGATGAGGTTACCTGTCTACGGAGACATGAAAAAATAAATAAACTACAAATTTTTTGAAAAAACTTGAAAAAAATTGCAAATTTTATCAAATACTTCCAAAAACCGAAAGGTTAAATTGTTGAAAACAAATCCCTTGAAAATGAAAACCATGCAGTAACTACTTATCAGAACGTGGAATAGGTTTTCTCGCACTTGAGAATGGACGAATATCAAAAACTGACAAAAACTTTAGGAAACCTTAAAAAGTTGCAGATTTTATCAAAAAAAATGCTAAAATTCGAGACACTAAAATGTTAAAAACCATTCCATTGTTACTAGAAACTATAAGATGCCCTATTGACAAACCTCAATGGAGATTGCCTGGTCCTTGAAGCTGGAAGAACTGAAAAAATGACGAAAAATTTCAAAAACCTGAAAAAAATGCGAATTTTGTAAAAAAAAATTGCCAAAATTTGTGATATTCAAAAGATGAAACCTATTCCATGGCAACTAAAAATTTTTCAGTAACTTATCATCCAGCCGCTAATGAGGTTTTCGGGTCCCTGGGACTCAAACAACTTGAATAATGACAATAAATGTCAAAAAAATATTAAAAAATTGCAAGCTTTGTCAAAAATGCTAAAATTCATGATTGGAAAAAGTTGAAAACCATTCCATTACAACTAGAAACTATGCAGTAATCTATCATCCAACCCTTTATCAAACTCTAAAGGAGGTTTCTCGGCACCTAGGGCTAAAAACTCAAAAATGCCAAAAATTATCAAAAAACCTGAAAAAAATTGCGAAAATTAGTATCCTTTCGCGAGTTTGTGTTCGTAATGCCAAAACTTAAAGCTCACAAAATGGTCATAACAAGCAATTTTGTGTCGCAAACAACCTTAATAAACTTTTAAAAACTTCAAAATAAGAATAATCAAACAAAGAAACTCAAAAAAATCACAAAAACATGAAAAATTGCAACATTTTGAGCCCAAAAACTCCTAAAAATGACATTTTAACCTTAAATTAAGGCCATCCGAGCAGCTGCAACACTATTAGCACTTGAAGGACAACTAAAACTTACTTTGGGCCTCTAATGAAACTTAATGCCCGCTTGGCTTTACCTGTTTATCCCGTTTTGAAGGATCAAAGTCATTGAAAAATGTGTGAACACATCTTAAAAAAAAACACAGCGCACCAATACAATTCAAATTCTTTGAATTGTAAAAATAAACGAGAACTAGAAAAAACAAAGCCTTAATGGATTTTGCCTATTATAACTTCTTAGTTATTCGGCTATTTTACAAAAAGAACCTTTTTAATTTCTCTCAGCTGCTCTAGTGTATGTTGAACTCGAATTATTTCTGCTGTAACAGAAAACGTAACCCTGTACGCACGTGCTATTTCTTACAGTGTGATGTGCGTAGTATCAAACCTTTACACCCTGACCCACTTTTTGGCACATTTTCCCCAAACATGTCCGATCATGTCCCTTATAAACGAAGGGACTAAACCTGTGTGCTTCAAAATGGAGTTAAAGTAAGTTTATTACATATTCAGGCAACAATTTTAACTTACAGATAATAATTGCCAAGAACTTTTTATCCGCGTGCTTGATCGGATATGTTTGGGGGAAAATGTGCCAAAAAGTGGGTCTGGGAGTATAGGTTTGTTACTACTGATGTGCTTTATATTAATATTTGAGTGAATGAGGGCATAAAAACCACTGTGGTAAAAACTCAGAGGACATTTTTTTGGCCAAGTGGCTCTCCTAAAGCCTTACGCTTTAATAGTCTCTAAGTATGCAATTTACCAAAAATGTTTTGAAAAGACTACTTCAATGTGTAAAGGGCGTTCTTTAATCTTAAAAACTTGACTCCTCTGTCACCCCCACAGTCACCCCAACCCCAAAACCCCCCGTCCACCCTCCTCCAACCCGGCCATTTGGAACCCCATCTCGTCGAGCTCTCCCACAACCCAACCCTACCCCATATCACTTGACCCCCCATTTGCTTGAGCACCCCCCTCAATACGCTCACACCCACATGATGCATCCTTAAGCCCCAGCTGGCTACTGCCAAAGCTGACCGCTCACCAGTTGTTTGAGAGCAATTCACCCAATTTTAGTCTGTCATGTTCAATTCGTTTTGCCAATAAAATTTTCTTTAATGCTGAAATTAGTGTTCTTCATAGTTTTTGTACAATTTTTTTGAACCGTTAACCCAATATTTGAACATTAATGAAATTTGGGCTGTTTGTCATTCATTTTGTTCAAGCATTGGTTCCAAAAGATGACACCTAAGCCTTCAAAGAAACCTTAAACGGTTATAAGATTTGTTATGCTATGCTTTTTTCGGTTTTCGTTCGTTTTGACTTTATATTTTAATCAACACCTGTTGCGATAAAGGCAGTTAAATAAACTGCCAGTGTAATAAATTTTAATGCCCGATCGACACTGGAAAAACACTTCAGCATTAGACTACGAGTTTCTCAAACTCTTTTCTTGCCACTGTTACTATGTAAACAGTGGCGAGAAAAGAGTGTGAGAAACTCGTAGTCTAATGATGGAAACAGTTGGATAAACTTGTTGTCTAAAAAAACGTGTGTGGTGTATGTGGTGCGTGTTGTGGGAGTGGCGTGGGTGGCGTATGTGTGGTGTGTGTGTGGTGTGATGTTTGTATGGTGTGTGTATGTGGTGTGCGTGGTGTGTGTGAGTGTGGTGTGTGTGTGTGTGTGTGGTGTGTGAGTGTGGTGTGTGTGGTGTCCTGGTGAGTGTGTGGTGTGTTATCTGTGGTGTGTAAGTGTGTGTGTGCGTGTGTGTTTGGGTGTGTGTGTGCGTGCTTGTGTGTGTGTGTGTGCGTGTGCGTGTGTGTGTTTGTTTGTGTGTTTGTGTGTATGTCTCTGTGTGTGCGTGTGTACGTGTGTGTGCGCGTGAACTTGCCCGTGTGTCTCTGTGTTTGTAATTGTGTGTGTTTGTGTGTGTAAGTGTGTGTGTGCGTGCGTGTGTGTGTGTGTGTGTGTGTGTGCGTGTGTACTTGGGTGCATGTGTGCATGCGTACATGTGTGCGTGCGTGAGCGTGCGTGTGTGTCTCTCTGTGTGTCTTTGTTTGTGTGTGCGTGGGTGTGCGTGTTTGTGTGTGTGTGTGTGTGTGCGTGTGTGTGTGTGGGTGTGTGTGTGTGGGTGTGTGTGTGGGTGTGTGTGTGTGTATGTGTGTGGGAGAGGGGAGGGGGGTTGGGGGGTGCATGAAGGCAAAACGAATAACAGATCCGAAAAAATATCACTTACCTTTGAAAGTGTAATTTTCCACAAAAATAAAAATTAGAAACCAATGAAACTTTGTTCAATTTTGAAATGATCGCAGCGGGTGTTGATTAAAAAAATTATCACACTGTTGTTATCGCCCTCGAAGTTATTATTACCACTCGGCTTCGCTTCGGAGTTTGATAACTTCTCGGTGGCGATAACAACCGTGTGATAATATTCTTTAATCAACTCAAGTAGTGATGCCGTAAACTTGTCAAAGAAGTAATTTTTATCGCCAGATGAATACTGTGAAAATTTAGAAATGTTACCGCAGTTTGTGATTAGACTATTTTTCCCCGCTATCTAGTGTCCCCATTGTGCTATAAAAAATTGACGAGAAAAAAGTGGAAGTAAACACTGAATGTTACACACGGTCGTTATCGCCACCGGGAAGTTATCAAACTCCGAGGCAAAGCTGAGTTGTTACGATAACTTCGAGGGCGATAACAACCGTGTGGTAAATTTTTTGATCAACACCTGTTGCGATCATGTTTTTTTAGACTACAATTTTATCAAACTGTTTCCATCATTAGACTACGAGTTTATCACCACGTTTTCATCGCCACTGTTTACTTAGTAACAATGGCGAGAAAAGAGTGTGATAACTCGTAGTCTAATGCTGAAGTGTGTTTCCAGTCGGATCGGGCATTAAAATTTATTACACTGGCAGTTTATTTATCTGCTATTATCGCAACAGGTGTTGATTAATTAGTGCGAGCACATGCAGTCTACCAAAGGTTTTGCAACTATTGTAAGCGCAACGAATTTCACCAAAAACCATTACCACACGGAATAAATCATCTTCTCAAAAAAATTCAAGAAATTTGCTTCGCCTTGGTATTTGATAACTTTTTGATGGTGATATCAAGAGTCTGTCTTTATTCATTAAAGATCAGTTGCAAAATTCTCCCCCCTAATAAATTAATAGACATTTTTTCGCCAATCTTCATATCGCGAAGATGTACACTATTTCTACAGCAGATGTTTCCTATCGTTTCACATTCCTGATTTTATTTAAAGTTTTCATGTGAATCTTGAAACACTGGGGGTTGAGACGAGGCGACGCCGAGTTGATTGAAAACCGGATACTATTCAATGAGGCATTAAAGTCTTAATCTCATTCTTGTAAACCACCTATCTAAATCCAAATGCACCTATCTAACTGCAGTTTTTGAAGTCACTATTTCAAAAACCGCATTTAATGGAAAAATTTTTGCCAACTTAATTAACTCTAACATGAATTCTTTTTGCCAACATGAACTAGCTAGGTCATCTTGGATTTATAATGATTCACTTTCCATGAGAATTCTCCACTGCGACGATTTTGAAAACACAACCAGTCTGAACACCTAAATTAAACAGCGCAAGTCCACAAATTCAAACTATTGAATAATGAAGTTCGCCCAAAAGCCAGAATTTTTGTTTTGCTAAAGTAACTAAGAGTACTCTTGCTGAAGGACAGCAAAATCATTAGGGTACATTTAGTGTCCAATACTGATTTCTACGGGGAACTCACAAACCCTTTACATAAACGATCTAAATAAGTCAAAACCTAGCCCTCTGGTAGTATTAATTAATCAAGTCATGGGGCCTAATGTACGCCATTTTGTAGGGCAATCAGATTACTTATTTGCGGTAGTCTTTTAACATTGCTCTTTATATAACAATAAAGGTAGAGAGAAAAAAAACTGACAGTCTAAAAGGTAGTCTAATTCCAAAACAGAGTTTCGTCACTGCTTCAGATTTTTGTCATTGTCGAGCTCTAACAAATTATAAGATCAGTTATTCAAGTGTTCTTATAACCTTCCCGGCATTTAATTTTTATCTCGTATCCGCTTTGGAGTTTTACAACTTCTCGAGGTAATAACAATCATGGAGTAATTTTGACTAGTAGGTCTGAATAAGACAGGCGCGCTCAGGCTGCAAAAAAATTTGCACAAAACATCTACTACCCAGGTTAAGGGCCCAAAAAGACCCGAACAACCTCCGATCAAACTATATCCAGGTTTTGCGACCGGTGCCACCTTTTATCAGACAATGCCAGACCAAAGCGAACTCTGATCAAACTTTCGTGCGACTCAAAATTTTTTATGCGACTTTAGTGCGAGCACTAGTTCCTCTGATGGAACCATTCCTCAATGCATGTTAATATCTTTTGGAAAAAATCTTGTGTAAAAAGTCTGCACTTCTAAACTATAGTACTCAACTTAAATTTGAATTCGATATTATATCTTGGTAAGGTTACAACAAAACTAATTGATAAAATTATAAAAAAGTAAATTTGAAGTGACTGGAAATCTGCTTCTAAGTTACCAGAAATTGTAGTAAGAAAAATGGAATCAAGTGAAAAAGGCCAGTTAAAGCTCTCTGATCAAATTTTGGGGCAACTTATTTCCAGACTTTTCGTGTAATCCTTGCGCAGATTTCAACTCCGATAATGATTTTTAAGGGATAAAGAAATCCGCAGCATAATTCCTGTGAAACTGAAACCAAAAGTTTGAACTGACAACCTCAATCTCAGAAATTTCTGAATGTCACATTTACTTTAAAGTAAGAAATCTTTTTGAAATCAAAATCTGTGTACTCCTCTTAGATAGTTTGCAAAACCATTAGAGTACCCCAGTGATTCTGGAATTTTTATCGAGTAAGATCTGACAAATTTCTGACAAAACCATCTTGCTAATAGCCTGTAAGGGGATTCATCTTCTTATAAGATCTGATAAGACATTTCTCAGATCTTATGCGATAAAATTCCTCTTATAAGTTCTTACACGATAAAAATTCCTCTTATAAGTTCTTACACAATAAAAATTCCTCTTATAAGTTCTTATACGATAAAATTCTTCTTATCAGATCTTACACGATAAAAATTCCGTCTTATGAGAACTAAACTGAATCCTTTCAGTCTCTCAAATTTTAGATATAGCACACATAAAAAAACCTCAAATTAAGATCTTTCAGATCCTACCAAAACCATTTTTTAATTTAATTTTCAGATATTTTAATTGCTCGGTTCCTGTCAAAATTCAAAACTTCAAGGATTCAAAGTAAATTTGAACTCAATTAAAAACAAAATAAAGGCTTTAATAATCATTTAATAATTAACGTAATTTGAATCAATTAAAAATTAACGTAGTTTGAAACATCAAGGAAGTTGGAGTTTGGTTCAGTTTGCGTGCTAGCTATGAAGAACAAAAACTCATGCACTGTTTTAGTAATGTGCTAAAAATAGGTGTTAATTGAAGGATGTGCGTGATATTTTAGTCCCTTGATACACTAGAACAAAATAGATTATTAACACTGAAGGTTACGGTGATAATCCAATAATACAGCAACCTGCTTTGTCCACTATCCAATGATGGCAGCTAGTACGTAACCTGTCCAAAAAAATGCAGTGAACAGTTTTCTTCCAAAGGACAGTTAAATTAACGCATGAAAAACCCATGCACATGCGTAAATTAAGCTTATTTTACAAGTGCTTTCGACGCTCATTATTAATGGTTTCCCTTGCTCTTTGGCCTTGCAAACATTCTATTGATTACTCGATACGTCAAAAAGCGGTAGTCTAAAACACACTTAGTATTCACTAGTAGTTAATAAGTTATTAGATAACCGTATTATTAGACTTTTGACTTAATTTACAGTGCCAATTGATATAATGCACAGTACCTATTGATAACTCGATTGTGCATTTCTATCATTAAATGGATACAAAGCTAAAAAAAACCATGTACTTAAACAAAATCAGTTTGCAATTCATTTACCATTAGCACTCTTTTATTAAAAAAAAGCATCGAATTGCGAGGAACTAAAAGATAAATATTGAGAAAAAAAATTGTATGGGAAAAATGAGCTTTTGGAAGAGATTTTTTAAAGACAATTTTCATTTTACTGAATATTTGCAGCAAACTGAAGCGTCTCAATAATAAGAAAAACTTGAATTGTAGGTCACCTTTTCAAAAAAAACTAATTCTTTTTAGGTAAAAATGCTATTTTCACTGTTGTTAAAAATATGCAGTTGTATCTTGTTAACCATGTGATCTGTTGTATTTTTTGCTAATCCCTTAAAGTTGCAAGGCTATCGAAAATTCCAAACGTCAATGTTCGAATTTAAAACATGCAGAGATCAGCAATTCGTTGTTCATTTGGATGTCAGAAGGTTTTCGCTTGCGTTGCAGCTTTATGCGACTGACTATATAACCACTTCGAAATATTTAGAAGTTCGCATTTTTTGCTGAAAGTTTTATTTTTGTGACTTCTTTTGTGACACATATCAAACAGGATATTACCGATTCCTGTAGAATTTAGAATTCAGCTAAGGTAGTTCGGGGGCCTTAGCCTCTAAATTCCAACAAGTTTTGAAAATATTTCCTAAGTATTGTTTTTCTATAACTTATCCCTCTAGGCAACTTTAATGCTCTTAAAGACCTTCTGCCCTAACTAACTTATAAAGAAAAACGGGCACGATCCTATACTTAGAAAAAGTTAACTTTCACCCGCTAACTTCCAGTACTTATGCCTACTGAGAAAAATATGTCAAAAACAAGCCGAGATCTAGCTATGATCTCTCTGTCTTACCAACAGAAAGGAGAGACTTCACTTACAAAATTAAAATGAAAAGAAACTCTGAAAATCTACAAAAATCAAGCGGTATATATTCTCTGCAAAAGTAAATAATAGAGATATAATCAAGTCCCATTTTTTTATAAACTAATTTTATGCGAAAAAGTCCCAAAAAATCCCATGGTTGAACTAAGTTTACCCCCAATTTTGTAAGTAATCTCTAATTTGAGCTGAGAAATCTTAAGTTTCATTAAAGGATCTAAATCCGTTCAGTTTAGACAAAGTCAGAACTGCCATTACTAATGAAAATCAATATTTGCTCAATAAACCGCTTAAACAGTTCTAATTTACTTAGCCATTATATCTTTCATTATAATTTAATTCGAAACTTCTGAGAAATAACCCAAGGTTAGTACTTTGCTATAATTTCGTAAGTTTTCTAAATTTTCTTAAGATATCTTAATATAGAAATTCCATTTCTACAATTCCGTGGTAAATATTTTCTATTTGAAATTTTTCTCTGACAGAACAGAGATGCTGTTTGCTTCTCAATTATCAGAATATTGAATTTCTTGTTCTCCAGTTCATTTTTAGAGTGATAATTTCTGAATCCAGATACACTTCACTGCGTATGAAGCCGTTAGCATCCTGCTCATTGAAATATATCCATATACATTTTTCCATCTTTCTGCATCCAATTTCAGGAAAAATGTCAACAAAAATTCTTGCCAAGTTCTTTCTGATGGAAGTTTTTTGTGTATTTTCACAAAAAATGATAAAATCAAAAATCATAGTAGATGAAATATTATAGATTGCTTGTCAATCTCTGAGTCTACGCTGGCTCCCTCGAATGTTTCTCATTAGTTAGAAACATGCAAACTGTGAAAAGACCATACCTATTGAAAATTACAACAGTGACAAAAAGAACTGATTAAGATGAGATGATAGACCAGACAATTAGTCAAAAGCAGAGCTTATTTTCAAAACTTTTGTTAACGGCTTCCGAGGAATTGATTCCAGCTAAATTTTTAAAATAAATGTTGGTGTCATTGTCTCAACTGTTTGCAAAGATCAAGGATCTACATGTACAACTTGTATGCACATTTTAGATGCAGGTCAAAAAAAATTGTACTTTTTTATGCCACCACCCTAATAGAAATTTATTGAAAATTCAAAGATGAATTGATAATAATCATGGCTTACGCATGCAACTATAAACAAAGATTTTTAACTTTTAAGCTACATTCGAAGCTTAAGTATTTTCTGCACTTTTATGATGATGCTAATTTTCATTTTTCAGATTTCGGAACTTTTCCCTTCGGAATACACTACTTATACTTTTCACCTGTTTGACGTTATACGGAAATAGTATTTTGATTTCGTAATATTATTGCACGTTAATATTATTGCAATATTATTTTACGCAAATTAATCTCGCATCTGCTGTTTTTTGAGGCCAAGATCTCGACGTTTTCTAATGTTTGTCAAAAAGGCAGAACTAATTTTGCATTTTGACATTTATTGTATTATTCAGCAACTCTATCTAATGAACCTAGTGAAACCATGACAGAACACGGCGGACTATTTATAGTTACTTGAAATATGGATCTTGAGAGCGTTGCTAGCTCTAAGTTGAAACGGCAGACAAGGCCACGCCATCCTCCAGCCCTAACCGAAGAAGGTAACTTCTGCTTTTTTACTTAATAACTCAACATGATCTTGGTTCTTAGCTATTTTCATACCAAGTTTAAATTCAGGGGGTGAAATGGACTATCCAGGCGGAAGCAAGTACGTCTATACCGAATAGTCTGGAAACACCGGAAAATGCACGAAGGTTTAGACATAAACGCACGATCATCCCGCAAACTTATCAGTGCTGTGTAATTTGATTCCCCATAAGTGTCAATTCTCTGTTCTCGGCAAAAATTTCCACCATCCGTAAAAAGAAACTGATATGTTTTCACAAAATTACTGTGCATGTCAATTCCTGTAATAATTCCTTGAGAAAAAACAACTTGACAGCAAAATCCAAACCAAAATGAAGCAGAAAAAAAGTGCAAACTGACAACATCAATCTCATTATTGTCTACATGATCAGGAACATTAATATTAATATAACGGCTGCTCTCCTATAAAAGACAAGGAAAACTTCCTTCGTTTCAGTGGTTTCAAATCTGTCCGGATATTGTGCTTTTGCAGTTAAATTTTGTGAACTGTATTTTCCGCTACACTGTGAATTACCGTTGCATTACCTGTTGCTTAATTAGTCTCAAAAACTAATTGCTCAGCTTTGCTGTATAACAAACTCGTTTCGCTCAGAACAAGAAAATAATTCATCAAACTTTGCTTGAGTTTTGGCGAATGACTCGACTGATAATTCGAAAATGCAATATCCCATATGTACAGCTCTAGATAGTTGCCTTAGCAATTGACTGGGGACTGGGACAGTTTGTTTCTATAATCAACGTTTAAATACTTTCGGAGACCTCTGCTCGATAGTCAAACTTATCAAATGTTACAACATTCACACTCTGTGTTTTTCAAAAAACTCAATTGCTTAAAAACGCAGTTAATGAACTATGCTAGGCTTCATTAAAGCCAGTAAAGGAAACTGACTTTATGCTTAGCATAATCTTCATTTTACTTAGGAACTTTGTTCCTCAGAAGGAAATATTGAGAATATAAAAGTTAATTCTCTTTTCAAAAGTAAAAATAAAACCGTACAATCCTTAATATGATCTACAGAAACAGGACACGATAACAAGTATTTTTACTCTCAAAAAATTTTGCTTCAATACGCACTTTATGTCAGTTTTATAAGACGAAATTAACGAGTTTTCACTAATTTTTGGTTTTTCGAGCACTATTTATACTGCCGTACATGTCAAATTTGCATCGCTGATTGGTTGTAGTTTCTTATGTCGTAAGATTCTCTGAAAGCACTGAGTTTGTGGCTCGGGACTTTTTACGGCGCCCCGCACTTTCTGAATTCTTAAGAAAATTGTAAAATTAATCGAATTTGGCATAACAATTTGGTAATCTCTTACTCCGTTTGAGCTCAATTTGTGTGATTGTGAACACGTGCATATGTGAAAATATTAGCGTAGTTTGAGTTTGAGTTTCACTTTATGTATGATGATTACTTACTAATAATATTTACTGAATATAAATGTTGAACAAAGTGAATAAATCCATATGGCTTCGATAGAATGTAGCATTAAATTTCGCTTGTCATGCTATTCTAACTTCACTGCTTGAGATGGCCTTGACGCGCTATTCAATTTGGTTGTTGAATTATTAAGCTCAGTCATCACAATCAACTAAAGTAAGAGTTTTTTATACAATTAACTTTTTTGTACTCTTAAATAGTGCACTGCTCTTCAAAGATTTGGAAAATCTTTGGAGTTCCAATAAAGAAAGTCATGAAAGAGCATGAATGCACGAAACAGGACATGATATTTTTCGATCTGGGTCGGTCTGGACACACTTGCTTCCGTCTGGGAGCTCAACCTGGGTAATAATTACCATTGAAAATATAGCTTAGCTTTCCAAAAACATAGATTTCTTATAAAGCTCCATAACACCTTTGAAACGAGTAGACTCTCTCATTAAAAAAGTGATATCTTCCAATATTATAACTAATTTTTCCGCATTGATGGCAATGTAGAAGCGGAGGAACTGGCCCGCGATGCAGCTGAGGCCTGGAAACGAGGAGGGTTCGGGGAGTACCAGGATGACAGAGAGCATCTCATTGGAGTGCCTCTACCCCAGCCCCAACATCCACCCCTCCAAATTTCCACTGTTAGGAACAATGTCAGTAACGAGAAGAGTGAAGGAAAATCGACAACAGACCGAAAGAAGAAGAGTGATCTAAGTTCTGAAAATGGTCTTCAGAGCATGCAAGTGAGACTTCAATCGGTCTGCCTTTCTTTTCTGAGGATGTCATGCTATTGGCACCTCAACTAGCTAGTAATTACCAGACGCAGGGGCCAGAATACGTCCCTAAGGGTTTGATAATAGGTTACTGAAAAAATTTTATATGCCAAGGAATTACTTTCAATTTTTTAATATGACAAATTTTAGCAATTTTTTTAAATAAAATTTGCAATTTTTCAAGTTTTTTGAAAGATTTTGTCAGTTTTTAGGTTTCTCCAGCCTCAAGAGCCGAGGAATCTCCCGTAGGGTTTAAAAATAGGTTACTGTATTTATTTTAAATGTAATAGAATGGTTTTCAGGATTTCAACATAACGAATTTTAGCCTTTTTTTTAAAAAAAAAATTTGCAATTTTTTTCAATTTTTTATGTTTATTGTCATTATTCAGGTTATTCCGCCTAATAGAAAATCTCGGTTAGGGTTTGATAAGTTAAGGGAAATTTATTTTGGTCTTGGATTAGTTTTCAACTTTTTTTGTCTTAAATTTCAGCAGTTTTTTTTGCAACCTGCAATTTTTTTCAGGTTTTTTTGAATTTTTTTGTCATTTTTTAGGTTTCTCCAGCCTCAGGAGCCACATAATCTCCTCTAGGGTTTGATTATAGGTTACTGCAAAGCTTCTAGATGTAATGGAAAGTTTTTCAAGATTTTAATATCCCCAATTTTAAAAAAAAATTTCAAGATTTTAATATCCACAATTTTTTAAAAGAGTTTTTTTGAATCTTTTTGATTTTTTAACATTTTTTCTGGCACCAGGGTCCTAGGCACCTCCTCCAATGCTTTTAGAGATATTGCTTTTAGAGATATTGCTTTTAGAGATATTTTTAGAGATATTGGAATGGCTATCAATGTTTTAATGATTCCGGCTTAAGCAATTTTTTGATAAAAGTTAATTTACTTTTCAAAATTTTGTACAATTTTTTACAATATATCAAGTTTATGGATCTTTACGAGCCAGTGAAACTATTTAAAGCTTGAAACAGGGATACGGGATAGACTCTTGGGACAATAAAATGATTTTGAAGGTTTTAATATCCTGAGTTTTAGCAGTATTTTGATAAAAGTTTGCGATTGTTTTCAAAAATTTTGACTATTTTTGCCCTTTTCCGAGTTTAACGATCATTACTAGCCAACGAGGTTTTTAATAATTTAGCCAACTTGACATAATTCCAGAAAATAGTTTTGATGATATTCACAGCAAAATCTGGAAGTTTTTCTTTTAAATTTTGCAGTTTTTTAAAACATCAGTTTTTTTACTTGATTTATTTATAACAAGGCTAAAAAACAAAGTTGCAGAGTCGAATCAAGCCAAAGATAGTCTCACTAAATAGTGGCTAGCTACTAACAAAGCCAACTGCTCGCCGGTTGTTTGAGAGCAATTTACCCGACGTTAGTCGGTTATGTTTGGCTTTCTCTTGGTTTTTATGAACCGAAGAGGAGTTTTGGGGAAGTGTCTTTTTTTGGTTTCTCATATTTTTTGTATTCAATGATTTGAATTGGCTAGAAAAATGATCCAAATGGATGTATTGAAAAATTTTTGTGTTTTTTGTTATTAATCTGGGTTTTAATCTAATTGAGAGACTTCTCAGCTATTTCGCAGTTGCCTAGGATACTTCAACTATTTTTTGCCCAGTTACTTTTGTTTCATTGCATACATCGGGTTTAAACAGGCGCTTCTGACTAAAAAAGAAGCTTAGGCGATAATTTTTTTTTGTTTTGATGTAAATAAACAATAATGTTGAGAAATTGATAAAAAATGTCACCAGTGTGATCTTAATTTCATTAACGGGAAGTTTATAGGTTTTTTAACACTTATAGCTTTTCAGCTATTTATTTTTCAGCATTATTGAAATTGGTTTTTGAGGTTAAATCGTTCATTAATCGACTTCAAACGGCATTTCTACTGTTTTTCCTGAAAAGTTTTATTATTTAATCCTTTTTGAAAAGCACGTTCTCTGGCCGCGAAGCTCATTGAGAGAACTCTTCCGCTCTTTTTCTACCCGAAGTACTTTTGTGGCGTTTGACCTAAGCACGAAACTGAGAAAAATGTCGAGTAAATTCTTCCCCACGCAAAGTTTTTGTTCATACGCTGCCTTGAACGACTTTTTGACTTCTAGAATTGTGTTTCACAGAATAACAATAATTGTGCAGTTTTCAGTACTCTTTTGTCCATCTGGATTTGTTTTTTAGCTTGTATTTTTATCTGCTTGTGAAAACATTTTTGATTGGGAGTGCATCTATATGTAGCCCTCTGGAAGACATTGTTTTTGACAGCCTAACAATTCTCTTCAATCTTTTGGACTTGTTTTTCAATTATTTCTTTATTTTTGAAAGTTTTTGCTGACATTTTGTATTGAGTCTATATGGCATCATTAACAATGCGTAAGTTGCTAAAATACGTTTCCATAAATTTTTCTGTATTATGAAACTGTACACACACTAAACTGATTTTGGTGGTTTTTCTCTAATTTTTCTCTAAAATTTTGAAAATTTAAAAATGATTTGATTTGATAGAATAAGTTTTTTCGAATTTTGAAACGTTAGAGGTTTTAATTTTGTTTTATTGATGAATTAATTATTTCTTACAATTAAAATTTAATGAAAATTTAATTCATATTTGCTATTATAATACTTTTGACATTTTTTGCAAAATAGTTCAAACTTTTCAATCTTCGAATTCTCTTTTCATTTTTGTGTATTGACATATTGGTATGTAATTTTACTTAACCTCCACTGCTAGACGATTTACCATAAATCCTTTTGTTCTAAAAATTTTTAAAACTTGATGATGAAGAGCCCTTTTTGTACCTTTTTTTTACAAAGTTGCGTTTAACTTGTTGCATTTGTAAAACTATTGTTTTTCTCAATTATCTATGTTGAATTGCCAACGCAACTATGTTTTTGTTTTCCCTGTCTAAACAAGTTAACAAAATGAAAGATTTCAGCTTTGTTCTTTAGTTTTATTTTGTTTGCGATTGATTTCGATCACTTTTTTGTACCCCTGAGAATTTGTTGGAATTACTTTTA
Organism: Convolutriloba macropyga; assembly: GCF_964194025.1. Classification (NCBI taxonomy): domain Eukaryota; kingdom Metazoa; phylum Xenacoelomorpha; order Acoela; family Convolutidae; genus Convolutriloba; species Convolutriloba macropyga. The sequence continues at coordinate 25,329,436 of NC_134470.1, forward strand.
TTAATAGCCGCCCTCATCTTCTCAGCCGGCTATTATAGCGCTCCTATTTTTTTTCACTTCGTCGAAATTTTTTTCGCTTTACCATTTTGCCGTTTTTTCGACATTTTGCGTGAAATCTTTTTGACTTCTCTAGGCTAGTTTCTCTCTTCTCTCATTCTGCTAATAGTGATTTTGAACATCAGTTGCTCAGCAAAGCAATTCAAAATGAACAGAGTCAGTATAAAAAATTGAAGTCGGAAATAGAAACGGGATAAACCCATAAAGCCTAATTTTAGATGCCCGCTATTTGAACGTCCTTTCTATAAGTCTTAGTTACCATCTCTTATGCTTATTGGTATTGATAGTGGTCCCTGTAGCCTCTCTCTAAGAAACATAAGTATGTTCAATTACGAAATGCCATCAAAATAAATCGGACTTAAAAAATGTTTTTTTTGGACAAAAATCTTTTTTTTTCAATACCTTCTATTCTTTCAATTTCAACCATGCTTATTGGAATCAACGGCGGCTATTTTCCGGCAATCTGCCGGGTATTTTTATCTTTCAGACTAATATTTATGATTGACATGGCTGAGTTTGAGTTTCTAAACAATTTCCTGGCTGTAGAATGGGCGTTTGACATTTTTTGGTGTTCGATCTGTTTCCTTTGTTTTTGATAAAGGTTAAGTTTTCAGTAGTTTTAGCACGTTCTAAGAAAGATAAAAAGATTGTGTTAGTGCTATATCGAAAAAAATTCTTTACAGTAAAAAAAATTTTTTCGACATAGCACCATTATAAAAACTATTGTTTTCTTGATCTGATCAAAAAATTTTTTTTTGGTAATTCAGGCCGGCTTCCAGAGTTGATTACAATTTTTTTTAAAACTTTTTTTTGTGAAATCATTTTGGTGCGTGACGCTATACTTCATTCTTATTAGAGCAGCAAGTTTTTTGTTCATTCATGTGTTTAGTTTTGTTGTGCACACTCCAAAATTACTTTCCTCACTATCTGAATGATTTTTTAAAAATTTTATTCAAGCAGGTAAGGTTAACTGAGTGTATCAACCCAATAGAAGGTTATCCTTTCTGAAACTGCAGATCTTTCAAGTTATCTTAGCTATTTTCTGTCAATCTGCAATCTATATTTAAAAAATTGAGAATTATTGTTACAATACTCACTTTGGCAACAGTTGTTCCTGAGGGGTCTTTCAGATGTCAAAATAAGAAAAATCTGTAATACAGGGCAATATCAAAAAAATTTTCGCTTTTGGAATCATTATTTAAAATTAGCGTTTTGTTTTCAAACATTGATTTCTGTTTTTCAAGGCTCAGCGTTTAGATCTACATAAAAACAATTTTGTTTTTATTTTATAAAATGAAGGTATAAATGTCATAAAAATTTTGACCAGTCAACAGTCATCCTCCAATATGAAAAAAACGTTGTTTGTTTTTCGTACCCCACTTTATCGAATTTTTTATCACACTTGGTTTCATGTGGACTGGACAAAAATCGCACTCAAATTTAGCTCTTGAAGCATATTTGTAGCCAACTTCGGTTGTTCTGGAGCACATTTGCACCAAGCTTTGGAACAAGTGAAGGAGCCTATATCAACGTTGTCGGAGAGCGTAAAATGCGTCATCTACTCGCACTATTTGCCGCATTTAACGGCATCCACATACAATCACCACACTATACAGCATCAAAAAATGCTGGAGTAGTGCGGTATATAATTAGGTTTTTCTAGGAGCTCTAAAATGGTAACTAATGAGCTTAAACTACAACGATTGAAAGATTCGGCTTGAAATACTTTTGTACGAATTGAGAAACAGATTAGGCTCAACGGAGAAGGGAATCTTTTTGTTAATAAGGTTTTACCCCGACCTCTTAGAAATCCCGTACAGCCAACATATGATTGAGAAATTTTGCATCCGTTAAGTGAATGCTAATGAACTCTACCGCACTCTGTTTACCTACTTAACCAGAAATCATTGTAACGGGATGAAGCCATCTCTTTCTATCTCTCAAAATACTTAAATCGAAAACCCTGGCTTCCATTATATAATCCGAAACCGTGACTTCTTTTCAAGATTTCGACCAATGGAAGTGTGTTTGTGTGAGTTACGAAGCGAAACCTGATTAAGCGGGAAGCAACCCGTGCCGCACAAGCGAACCTTTGTAAATAAAAATTCCAGAAATCATCATAGGTTAGTTGTCGATTAATTTGACAAATTATTTCAATCATCGACCTTTTTTTTACTTAGTATGTTTTGGTACTTTACTCGCTACTGTACTACGCCACTGTCAATATCACAAATAGGCATAGCGACCAAAAGCAAGGGTGAGGCTGAAACCTTCATGCCATAAGGACGGTCGTCTTGCTTGCGCAAAGAAATTGTTGACTAGGCTCAGTATAAAGGGAGAAGAAACTGTGAGCCGGGTGAAGAAATGTCTAACAATTAGAATTTTACTAATAGATTGCTTGGCAGAGTTTGCTGTGTTGAAAATCGAAGGACTTTGGAAATAATTTGGTAATAACACAAGTGTCGCATTGTTATTTTTGTCGCAGCGATTTTGCCTTAAGCTCCAAATAGTTACTGTCATAAGGAGAAGCTATAGGGAACAGTTTGCTTGATTAATCATGTGAGTTTACCTTCTGTCTACTATTTGCGTTCAGGTATCAGTGGCTATTAATAATTGTGTATAGCTTAACAGAGGATAACTTAGTTAGTTATTTTTATAAGCTTGTGGGTGCTCGTATTAGACTTAGTTACTATTTAATTATTTTGTCAAACATTTTATAGCGTGATACCTGATACCTATTGAATTCTCGTAATTAGTTAAATGATTTCAATTAAATTGGTTTTACCATCGAAACTTGTGAACAGACAAAAGCACAGTACGGCAATTCTATTGTTAAGAAGAAGACATACCGCCAAACTAAACCTTTCGAGTTATGCGATCTGGGCGCTCTTGTTTTCCTTTGATACGCTACCTACTCAAATTTCAGAATCAATCGTTAGCCGCAAAGTGATGGCAAGGCTGTTTTTGGACCCATCTTATTTTTCGATGAGGAGATAGGGTGAGCTTCTGATTTTTAATTGGTGTCACCGTGATAGGATATTAACGTCGAAACCACGGGCAAAGACAAATGTTTAAGTCAAACGAAGAGAGAAAAAGAGTTTTTTTCTTCAAACATCTTTATGGGAGTGAGCAAGAAAAGTAACAACAAAACAAATTCTGATAAGCGAGCAAACTTTTTATCGTGTGGCATTTTCAAAGCATTTTTTGTCTTAGCTCAATTTTTTTCCGTCAAGGAATGACGCTTTGCATACAATTTTATTCAAAATTACACGTTGGCAAGCATTTTTGAATATATGAAGCAAACATTTGACCTTTTGATGTAATTTTGAGCTTGTTTTGCCATTTTTCATATAAGTACGTATTATTACCGCATTTTGCGTCTTTCGTATTTTATTGTTTTGGTTTAATTTTTGTTTTAAAAGTTGCTATGTTGACTTCTTTGATATGAATTATTTTGAGTTGGCTTTGTTTCAGAAACATGCTAAATTTTTCAATTCAAATTGTTCAGTTGTTAACATAGGATCTTTTTAATTGACCATGTTACAAGCAGGAGATACTTTAACAACTCGATAAGGCTGTTTTGTTTTTTGAAAAAAAAATCAGAAAATCAGTCTTGTGCATTTTTATTTGCTTCTTTGTTATATGTCGTGTTTGTTTAACAGATTTTTTCCTAAACGTTTTCCTAATCGCAGCTATTTTCCGGCAATCTGGTGGCTCTGTTACTATTTTTTGCACAACACGTAATCACAACTATTGCTTTCGCATTGTCCGACTTTTTATGTTGTTTTGTGTCATTTCATTGCTCACAAGCTAAACTTTTAGCAATTATATTAGTCTTGTAGCCTTTTTACGTCATTGTTTGTTTGACCGATTTTTCTTCTGGTCTTTCTGCCTTTTCGTACTCAAAAATTGGATAAACAGCTAACGCCGGGAGGGTATTATTTTCTCCTGTGTCAATTGCGCTTGCTAGTCTCATCGTATGAGATTCCCTAAACTGTTTAGGAGAAATATGATCATGGTGTGACGGGCGATTATGAGAGTTTGCACCCACCACCCCCTTCACCCCCCCCCCTCTATTTCATCACTCCATCCACATCGGCGCCACACCCATGCACATCGTTCCACGCGTAATGACCCCCGTGCCCCCGGTAAGCCCTCCTCCTCGTCACGCGCACCACGCCTCTTTAATTAAGCTAAAGCTATCCTCCTGAACCGTAGCTAGCTACTGCCGAAGCCAACTGCTCGCCAATCATTTGAGAGCAATTCGCCCGACGTTAGTCTGTTATACTTCATAATTTTACTCTATGTTGCCTCAAATGTTACTGTGGGAGTTACTATGGGCATATTAATATAAAGCACACTTGAAATAGACAGAATCAGTAACGGTTCCAAGGATAAACTTAATTGGATTATATTCAGTGCGATATACTTTGTTCAGTAATTACGAGTTGAACAGGAACTGCTACCTTTTTGCTGAATTATGCAAAATTGTCATTGCCCTTGAGTTCCCAAATTTTAAAGAATATTTTGAACATCGCTTTTACCCCATCTGTAACCTTAAAAAATGACACAATCTCAATTAAAATCTCATCTAGTTTTTTTCGTGAAAATTTATCGTGAAAAAAGAGTTTAAGAGTGTAATGTAAAAAATAACACCGTATTTACACTCTTTTCTCCACTCTTTTTAAACTCTTTGCTAAGAGTGTAATTTAGGCTGAACTGATCAAAAATTGCACTCTCTTTCTCCCACCATTATGCTTAGAATCATGGTCTTTAATATTCTTCACCCTTGTTATTTCTTAAGGTATACCACTAGCAGTTTTCGCGTTGCAGCCCAAGCTAAAAATTTTTACTCCTGCGTTGATTAGCTGTACAATTGTACAACTCTGAGACTTGATTGAAAAAAGCATCAATAATTATTATACCAAGCAGATATTGCCGTAATTTCTTTTAGTGTTTAATAGCCGCCCTCATCTTCTCAGCCGGCTATTATTGCGCTCGTATTTTTTTTACAATTCAAAGAATTTGAATTGTATTGGGGCGCTGTCTTTTTACAATTCAAAGAATTTGAATTGTATTGGGGCGCTGTCTTTTTTTTTTTAAGATCTGTTCACACATTTTCATGATTGTTGAAGTCAAATTGGAGAAGTAATTTTGGTCACGCCGAAACCGGAAATGGAGCGAAAAAGCGAGTGGTTTTGAGGCGTGAAGTTTTTTCGCTCTAATTTTAAAGTAGAGTGAGAAAATGGTGTTTGAACAAAAATTCGGTTTCTCGGTAGTGGTTTTTTGTTCACATGCGGCAATTTCACTCTGATTTTTACTGTTTTTTCGAGTTTTTCGTTCGGATTTTTTTAAATGGTTTTCCCAACCCATTCACAGCCCATTATGGGCCTAGTTTTTTGTTTGAATTCAATTTTCATTTCTCGTTAGTGGTTTTTTGTTCATATGCGGCGTTTTGACATTGATTTTCTCTTTTTTTTCTTATTTTTTTGATCTGACTTTTTTAAAATGGTTTTCTCAATTCACTCATAGTCCATTCTAGGTCTAGTTTTTCTGTTTAGTCAATGTCAATTCTTTGAATTGTACGTCAGGACTTGTCCTGCTATGTTTTTTTTTTTTAAGATCTGTTCACACATTTTCATCATTTTTGAAGTCAAATTGGAGTAGTGATTTTGGTCACGCCGAAACAGGAAATGGAGCGAAAAAGCGAGTGGTTTTGCGGCGTGAATTTTTTTCGCTCTAATTTTAAAGTAGAGTGCAAAAATGGTGTTTGAACAAAAATTCGGTTTCTCGGTAGTGGTTTTTTGTTCACATGCGGCAATTTCACTCTGATTTTTACTGTTTTTTCGATTTTTTGGATCGGATTTTTTTCTAAATGGTTTTCCCAATCCATTCACAGCTCATTCTAGGCCTAGTTTTTTGTTTGAATTAAATTTTCATTTCTCGCTAGTGGTTTTTTTTCACATGCAGCATATTGACATTGATTTTTTGTTTTTTTTTTCTTATTTTTTGATCTGATTTTTTTAAAATGGTTTTCTCAATTCACTCATAGTCCATTCTAGGTCTAGTTTTTCTGTTTAGTCAATGAAAATTCTTTGAATTGTACGTCAGGACTTGTCCTGCTATGTTTTTTTTTTTTTTTAAGATCTGTTCACACATTTTCATGATTTTTGAAGTCAAATTGGAGTAGTGATTTTGGTCACGCCGAAACAGGAAGTGGAGCGAAAAAGCGAGTGGTTTTGCGGCGTGAAATTTTTTCGCTCTAATATTAAAGTAGAGTGAGAAAATGGTGTTTGAACAAATATTCGCTTTCTCGCTAGTGAGTTTTTGTTCACATGCGGCAATTTCACTTTGATTTTTACAGTGTTTTCGATTTTTTGGATCTGACTTTTTTCGAAATGGTTTTCCCAATTCATTCATAGTCCGTTCTTGGTCTAGTTTTCTGTTTAGTCAATGAAAACTCTTTGAATTGTGCGTCAGGACTTGTCCTGCTATGTTTTTTACTTCGTCAAACTTTTTTTCGCTTTACCATTTTGCCGCTTTTTCGACATTTTGTGTGAAATCTTTTTGACTTCTCTAGGCTAGTTTCTCTCTTCTCTCATTCTGCTAATAGTGATTTTGAACATCAGTTGTTCAGCAAAGCAATTCAAAATGAACAGAGTCGGTATAAAAAATTGAAGTCAGAAATAGAAACGGGATAAACCCATAAAGCCCAATTTTAGATGCCCGCTATTTGAACGTCGTTCCTATAAGTCTTAGTTACCACCTCTAATGCTTATAGGTGTTGATATTAGCCCCTGTAGCCTCTCTCTAAGAAACAGAAGTATGTTCAACTACGAAATGCCATCAAAATAAATCGGACTTAAAAAATTTTTTTGTACAAAAATCTTTTTTTTTCAATATATTCTATTCGTTCGATCCCAATCATGCTTATTGGAATCAACGGCGGCTATTTTCTGGCAATCTGCCGGGTATGTTTTAATTAGCGTTCGTTTAAATCCTATAACAAAAAACTAGTTCGATAAAACTAGCCTAAATTCCAAAACACTTTAGCTCGGAATTTTCGCCGAATGGCTTTAAAAGTCTATTCGCCTAATCGAGTTTTTGCCTAATATCCTACGCCCCCAAAAACATTTACCGTTTAGACATAAATTACAGGACATGAAAAGAGAGGCAGAGAAAAGTGGATTTGGGGACACATTCTTCCTGTGGAAGAAACAGTCCAAGCGGAGTTTAGTGGCTAGTCCGGATTCAACACAACCAACAGCGAAAAGAATGAAAATTAGCAACACCTCAAATATTCAGATCGCACCAAAATCAGAAGCAGTTGGTCGCTACCTGACAGCCAATTCAGGGCTCTTTTCACTGTTTACAAAATCACTTTATGCAGTAAAAGGATTAAAGATTTCTCCCAAAGCATTCATCCATGAGTGGGTGATGTAGAGAATGAGCTATGGGCATCTGATGTGATGTAGATTGGGATTTGGGAATGCATTTCTATGAACCCGGATAACAATGTGCTAAAGGATTACACTTTCACATTGATGTTTTTCGGATCAAAATTTTGGCTGATCAATTCAATAATGATTTGTTCAGTACAGGCTCAAATATTTTATCTGCACAGTAGTAGATGCTAAAAAAGGAGGCTGTTATTTTGGTCCCTAAGAGAGCAACAGGAGTTCTAAACTCATTAAGCTTACTGTCACGGCAAAAAGTTGAAAGCCCAGGCTGACATACCAGACCAAAAATTGGAATATCCCGACCGTACCTGAAGAAAAACGACCATGTCCAGACTTTTGTGAGTTCGTCTATGTTTCTGGCCTCATAATTCTGAATGCACGACGCCCAATGATGAGTTCATGTGTTCTGGAGATACTAGCTCTGACCTTAACGTGGGATGGTTTTATCTTTCGGGCCAATTAATTTAAGAGAAAAATCAACCTTACCTTTCAATTATATCTAATTTGTGTTATTTTATATTTCTTGCCCTCACCCTGGAAATATAAAACAGATATGAATGTTTAACCCTTGCTTGACCACCCTACACAATATCACTTTAACTTGCACCTGTCTCTAAACCACGACCATGGCTCGTGAAGATGATATAGTTTCAAAGAAGGTTTAGGTTTGTTTAACTAGCCCATAATTTGCTTCAACTTGTAATAACATAGTAACATTCCTTGAACTTAATACTTGCCTTCTTTGAAATTTTGTAACTTGTTCAACGTTAAAAAGAACCGGGACTGAACAGGGACTGAAGGTCGAAATTAGCATTTGATTAGTTTAATTCCACATCGCACATCATTTGAACGAGCATCGTATGAAAGGTCTGATTGTGCCTTTCTTTAGACATGGCACATCTCAAATCAAGTCTAGTGCTTAAAAAACATCAGGCCATTTGCTCCGCACTTTACACCGCCATAAATAAATTAACCGGCCAATGTCTTATTTCATTAAAAAAAACTAATCTAATATCTCCAATGAAATCTAGATTTTCATTGAAATAAAAAAGCAAATTGAGCTTGAGATTGTCCACCAAGCATTTTGTATCCCTAATTTCCCCTGCAATTATGCAAATATCTTGAACGCTAATAATGGACTGATAATCTAGTGTACGGAGTCAAGCAACAGATAGCTGTTCATATCTGTTTCCTCTTTCGAGGATTCAGGTTATGCGTATAACAATTAAAAAATGACAGAACCTGGATAGGATTGCAGGGTAATTTTGAATTCTTTCTGAACTCAATTGGCCCAAAATCTCCCCAATTTAAGATCAAAGCTAGTATGTGCAGACCAAATGACACTCTGAATTATAACACCAAAAACATAGATAAACGCGCAAAAGTCTGGACTTAGTCATTGTTTCTCTTTCTCTGGGACGGTGCGGGTATACCGTTTTTGTTGTCGCTGTAGCTGTCGCACAGAGCTACAATTCGCTGGTAATTTTGGCGCGCATTGCCGTTCTTAACTGGTTCCATAAATGCTTTGTATAATAATTAAAAAAGATATACTAGTAGTGTGACTGCCTATCCACCAATTGCTTGTGGTGCGGCGTTTTTTATGCAAGGTTGGTTGACATGCAGTCCGGGGGTTAGGGGCATAGGAAGGGAATTGTCAACATCTGGGGAAAGGGGCAAAGAAAATGGTTATTTCTGTGAAGTGTGGTCTTGTTGGACTGAATATACTAAGTCGAGCCGGTCAGCTATCTCTACTGTTCTTTCACACAAGTCGATCACTGCGTACTGCAGTTAAAAATCTGATTTACGTCAAGCAGTGCTACTCCACATTTGGGACAGCAGTTATCAACAATGCTACAAATCTCACACAAGTAAGAGTTCAGCAGGGAAATTATAGAGCTCTCTGTTGTTCCAATTGGATACTTGCAGATCTTGGCAGCGGTTCTTTTTTCTCTCCTATCTTAAGTGGAGATGTGTCTAGTTGCTTGTTGTCTTTGTTCAGCTGCACATAGTCCGTATCGTTGTGAATACTTTTAAACGCTTTTTGGTACTCTTTCCTTTTCGATTGCTGTTTATTGTTGTTATGTTGTTTCACGCACTCTTTTCTAGGTAGCTTTTATTGTCAGTCCGACGGTATGAAAACTGTAGCAGAATTTGTTTTGTGATCGGCACGCGGCTGCTATAACTGCCAACCCTAAATTAAAGCGCTATCATTTCTGGGTGAACTTTAACAGGCAGCACTTCAGCCTCATTGTGTTAGTCATTGATGTCAGACATTTTTAATTAGCAAATCATTTTACGAACAGCAGTAGTTTTGTTTTGTTTGCAAGTGTTTCCAGTTTGTATTGCTGATTGTGGAAGCTCAAATGGGGGCACCGTAGTTCAGGACGCTCCGACCGATAGCTTTGTAAGTCACTGTGAGTGTCTGTATTTTTGAGCAGCAGCAGTCCCTAACAGCAAAGAATCATTTTCTGTATGATTTTTTCTTTTCTATGTTCTCTTTGGTGCTCTTTGCTCCTTCGTGTTCTCCACAGTTGAGCATACTATCAAAGATGACAGCAAGTACTTTGTCTTTGGACTTTATGGTTATTGGTGAAATGTTGATAGTGAGGTGTGGGTCAAACTTGATCTCCTTGCTCTAGGTTGAGAACACAGTGGCACCTTATTTCTCAGCCGATAACTTGAGTTTTGTTGATTCTATCCAGTCGTGTTAAATATTTATGTAGTGAGTTATTATGTCACGTAATTTTTCAACCTGTGTCTGAGATGTTGTTAAAGTTATATCATCAGCGTAATACATGGTGTTGGTACCTTTTGAGGCTAAAGCAGCTTGCTCAGTTAGATGTTGAAAAACAGTGGTCATAATACACCATTTTGGGAGACACCCTGTTTATGTCGTCTTGGTTCTTGGATTTTGTCGGGACACCATTTTGATTTTACTCAATTAGTAAAAAGGATTCAACAAAAGAATTCTTCAAAGAAAACTCCTGGTGAACGCTTAGTAAGTAGCCGTAAAAGTAAACAGACATAGACGCAAGGCATTTGTTCCATAATAGCTCTCTAACCTTCTGAGAAACATTTCATTGTTAATTGTAGAAACCCTGGAAGCGCTTAATATTTTCAATTTGTATTGAATTTCACTGCTCCATTACAACAAAATGCGTTATTGTTAAGGCACACAGTGCTTGCAAGCCCCATGGGACGGTTTTTCATGGGGTCATGTTTCTTGTCCGCTTTGGGAAATAATCTGGAAACCGCGGGCTGATTATTGGTTCGAAGCCACTACCCCCAAAGCGCACTCAGCGGCCCGCCATCGAAAATATATAATAGCTTCATCTTGGATATTTTGGCCTACTTAAGACGTCTTTTTCTTACTCGCGCATCGGCTTGTTTGACAGCCACTCTGTTAAAACCCAATAGAAAAAACCCCGGTGCAGGTCCTTTAGAATTTTAGTAAATTAATATAAATTTCTTTAACACTGCTGGGTCTGCCGAAGTGTATAGTGTAATGAGCAAATTGGATCAACGTAGACCCGGTTCACCTCCCTGTTCTGTTAATGTTCATCAGTGAAATCATAGAAATCAAATTGTTGAGATACTCTGATAGGCTTGAATGCGATGAATCAGTTTTGACATACCATGTCAATCCTGTTTTGTCTGAATTCTCATTTTTAACAGTTCTTATTCTGAATTCTCATTTCGGATTAAGGTTTGAAAAAACCAAAGAAAGAAGTTGAGCGCAAAATGTTAAGTTATCTGAGATAAAAAAAAATCAGGGTTACAATTCAAATTCGAGACATTAGTTTAAACTACGACCTAAACTTTGAATAATTGTAGCTACGACCTAAAAATAATTGCAGCAACGACCTAAAATTTGAATAACTACGACCTAAAATTTGAATAACTTTGAATAATTGCAGGTCATCAAGAAGGGTTCGCTTTACCAATGTTAAATATTGACTCAATCAACTGAGAGTTATACGAATATATACGAATATATACGAGTTATTCTTCCACCGGGGAACTTGCGCAAATGATACATAACAAAAAATAAATGTCACAATATGTCAAAATAATTTTTGTGACAAAGATTCATTTCCAGTTTTAACTTCTAGTGTGATACCTTGAGAAACTTTAATTTATAACTGATAACAGCTAAAACTCGAAAAATTCGTAAACACAAAGAATGGAAGTAGAAGTGGAATTGGGAATCTTCCTCCATAAAATTCACAAGTTGGAAGGGAATTCTGTAGCTGAAATGTGTCGGAGTTTAGTTCCAAAAATTCCATGAAATTGTAGATCTCTTGAAACGTCATATTTTTCATTCTATAGCGTTATTAAATTTTGGAATTCCGGTCCTGGATTTCATTGACAATTGTTTATTGACAGATGTTCCACTCACCGATGTTTCATTGACAGAGACTCTTTCTCTAAAGAAAACCATTAACGCATGGAGACTGTAATGAAAATTGTATGGCTTGCTCTAAAAATTTTACTACGTGAGTTATTGACAATTTTTCTTTGTCAAAAATACAAGAAGTTAATATCCCAAAAATTGAAATGAAGTCGAACGGGGGTAAATTTGCCATAGTAGAAACCGTTCAAATTACCGTAATTCAACCCTACTTTTGGATTTACAATCCAAATAGAACTCCATAGCATTTCATGAGTATGTCAAAAGTTACTGTGTTCAAAAACTTTATTTAACGACCATGAATATTTGACGTTTTCTTTTCATGGGCTAAGTCGAGAAACAAAAAACAATCAAAGATACGCACGAAAAACGCTCGATCTGCAGTAATTAACGATAGCTTAACAATGCACAAAATAAAGTGGGAAACTGTCCAATGAAAAATATGAAAAGATCCCTCTCTCTTAAAAGAATCAACAAAGAAAAAGAAGCAGAAAGAGACAGCCAGTGAAGGTCGAAGTCGTCACCGGCGCCATCATCGTCACCACAGTCAAGAAGAAATCTACCTGTGAGGAACATCAAAACCATGTTTTAACATCCATATTTTTTTTGAAAACATATATTTTTTGGCTTAAATAAGTGTGACAGAGCAATCAGTCTTAAAAAATATCAATCAATTTAAATTAGATAATGCGTCTTAGAAGGTTTTTTTATTTTAAATGATTTTTTTCTGAATGATAGCTGCACCAGCATAACATGGCCTATAATGCGTGGAGCAATATCATTTGGACTATAGTCCAATGAATACGTTTTTCATCCCGCCTCCTGAGCTTTTGACAATCAAAACGGTTTATGTAGGACGTTGCTTCCCAAGACCGTTCTGAAAAAATCCTTGTGCGATATAAGTTGTATACTTCAATGCGGAATCTGTCCATATTGACAAAGCTTAGTGGCCAGTTTGAGAAAAATGAGTCACTATTGTAGGGTTTAATTAAATTGAATCGAAGCGTTGTTGAAACAACGTACCGTTAATTCCATTTTGCTAAAGTTGCTCATTTTTGAGCGAGTTCAATTATCAATAAAAATCAACAATTCATAGTAAAGGTCATGTAATGCTACATGCAATCAGCAGGAATTAGATAAATGATTTCCTGATAGTAACATAAAGTTAACAACTATCGCTGCCTTTGCCTGATACCTCCTCAACACATTTGAAGTGGATGATAGGCTCTCAATAAAGATAAAAGACAGCTGTTTGCAATTTAACGGGTGCCAAAAAAGGCGATGTTCCAAACTATCTACAATCAGTATTACCTGTAATAGCTGTATTTCCCATAATGTTAAATTTTGTTACGAATTTTTATATTGTGATCAACTTTTGAGTCCCAAGTTTGATGAGTACTAAAAGTATTAGATCGACTCAACAACACAATATTTACATTTGAAAGGATGCGAGGCCTCATTTGCTCACAAATAGTAAATGATTATGCTTGATTTTTCATCTGAAATTAAATTGACTGGATAGAATATTTGGGTCAGTTTTACGTGTTTTGGCTTGCTGGGGTATTCTCAAGGAGTAATTTGCCCTGGTACAACAAAACTGGTGTAATTTGCAAAGGATGTTATGTATTCATGTTGTGTGTCTTCTTGAATTAAAAATTGTTTAATTGATTTGAACATTTTCTGCCGTCAATTAATTAAAAAAAGCCAATTGGCTGCAGCCGCGCTCGCTCAATTGGTTAAAAGTGTTCAATTACAGCTAATAAACATAATATCAAATATCGAATTAATGCACGCATTCGCTTTCCGTTGAATCATAATAAAATACATAAAAAGTCGCATAATTAAACTGAAACCCCTTTGTACATGTTTTTAGTAGCGCCAGTGTTATGCTCCCACCAAGAGGTGATTCGAGAACAACTTCAAAAGGTGGAGGGCGGAATACATCCACTTCGGAGTCTCAAATGGAATCCACCACGGACAGTGTGAAGAGGAAGAACCGCCATCGTCACAGGAGGCGGAAGAGACACAGCAACCGAAGCAGTGTGTCCAGCGACAGTGACAGTTCGATTCCCAATATTAAAATGGAAACGCTTAAAACACCACCACCCAATTTCAACCGTGAGTAACTCATTTATAACTGAGCAGGAATTAGAAAGGAACTGACGCAGAGCCAAATGAGAAAAGAAAGGAGACAGAAACTCGAATGACTAAATTTAATTGGCCAATCGATCTGATTGATCGGTTTAAATCAAAGAACATCAAATCTAAGAAATGGTGAATAAATCAGTTGTCCCGTAATTATCTATGGTGTGCGGTCGGATTGCGCTCCACTCGGCCTCTCTGTGACCGCAACCCCTCGCCCCTGACAGGAGAGGGGAAAGTTTGAGGTTGCGACTATTTTGTACGTCTTTTTTCAAGAAAAATGCAATTAATACCATGAGTTCAAGATCGATCAATCAAGAGCAAGGAAAAAATTCGGATTTAAATATCATTTTGTGGCACACTGTTCTGCGCCCGTTTGGCAAAAAAATGACAAGAATGAAAAAATGTTAACTGCATCTTTAAATGTTTAATTGCTCTCGAATGAGAAGCAATTATTGTAAACGTGTGTGTCTTGCTTATGCAGATTTTACGCTCGACAGTTTTTGCACTTTTCTTATAAAATAATCTTTAACTTCAAGTGACTTTTTCACGGATAACCGACTGGTAATGCCTCTATAGAGGTGAATGAATCAGACTCAGGAGGTCGGGGTCCAAATCTACCTTCATAAAACTTTTTTTCACCCACAAAGAAATTTAAGCCCCGCCTGTCAATCGAGAAATAATTTTTTCGACGTTAGAAGGTTTATTTTTTCACTAGCATGTAAGATTAAATTTTGAAAAATGTGAGCCGCAATTAAAACCAGAATAAACCTGACCGTATCGGATACTAAACTTTTAACAAAATTTATAATTAACAAAACTTTTGTTTACAAAAAATGCACTTTCTCTCCTATTGCATTATTTGAAGTTCCAATTTGGCAAAAGGAAACTGAACTGCAAAATTAATTAAAATTTAAATCGATTGACAGCAAAAAAACTCCAAAAAAACGTGCAAAAATTATTTTTTAATTTAATGTTTTTCAAATCAATTCTGAGATTTTCGCAAAGCCTATATTCTAATTTGTCTGAAATCTTAGCACAATATATAAATTAAAAATTTTATTTTTTTGAAAATACTGTGTTTTAAATTCTCCTAAATTTTATCAGTTTCTCTTGTTCCTTTCATTTAAAAATTTATCTTGGGTGTTTAATTTTTAAGTTTTCTCATAGGGAAGCAATTATTGTAAACACGTGTGTCTTTTTATGCAAAAATTTTGCTTGACCGTTTTGACCTTTCGAGTGACTTTTACGCCCTTGAGTTTTTGAGTTTTGCGTGATCCAAAATTTTCAATCAATCCCAATTTCAATCAGCTGAACGCAACTGGCGCAATTTAAAGCTGAAAGGCAAATGAAAAGTGCGCCAAAACTGGTGACATTTTTCACTTTAAATCTTAACAGTGGTATAGGTTGACCTCTAATGTGGTTATTTGAAGCCCACTATTGAACTTCTTAGTCCCATTTAGGCGCCCCTCCCCCCGCCCGACGGAAGCAGGCTGGAATCGATCAGAGCTCCCACTAGTTGTTCGAGAGCAATTCTTCTTCTGACGTTTAGTCGGTTTTGTTTTGACTCTAAATCCTCAATTAATTTTTCGATTTTTGATTAGTACAAGAAAAACTTTAGGATGAAAAATATATGATTTGTGTTTGAACTCTGGCACCTCTTCAATTTGTCTCCCCCCCCCCCGCTTAGAGGATGCATATTACTTGCACCACCCAAACACACAATCGGAAAAGGTCCGAACTTTACTTAAATTCAAGCTAAAAATGGCGTCCAAAACATTTTAACTCAACTAATTGTCCTTTTATTGACCTTTTTGCATATCTAAATGAGATAGCGTTTTTGAGATATTCGTTTTTTGGCCATGTCTTTATCTATTTGCTGTAAAAAGTTATGGAACCAATTTTTGTGTTGTAATTTTGAAAATGGCAACTTTTTTAGCTGCAACGCGATAGCTGAGACTATTACTGGCCTTCTCTTGTTCGAATTAACCGAATTTGCATTGTTTCGGGGCGCTGTCTGTTTTAAGATCTGTTCAAACAATTTTACGCATTTGGGGTCAGTTTAAAGTGATGATTTTGTTAACGCCTTAACAGCACGTGGTGCTATGAAAAGGTTATGTGACTTTAAATTTTGTCTTCTTACTTTCATTTCAAGTAGAGTAAGAAAACGGTGTTTGAACGAAAATTCACTTTCTTGGTAGTGGTTATTTCTTCACATGCGGCACTTCAAAATGGATATTTATTTTTTTGTTATTATTTTATCTGTTTTTGTTTCCAAAATTTTTAATATTTCTTTTTAGGTCTAGTTTTGTTTAGTCAAAGAAAATTCTTTTAATTGTGCCAAGCTATGTTTTCTTATTTCGTTACTTTAATTCAAAGAGATAAACCCAGTAAGCGCGTGTCACTCTAATCGAAGAGTACTTGAGGTCAGCTAATGGAAGCAGCAATATTTTAAACAGATTCTTAATCGAAGTTTAACATCTCAGCATTTACAATAGGAAGTTTCTTTTTTGGTCTGTTTTTTTTATGGCTGCGAAGCTTCAAGCTGAGCGTAGCTATATTGCGGTGCTCTTGGTTTTTTACAATTCAAAGAATTTGAATTGTATTGGTGCGCTGTGTTATTTTTTCAAGATGTGTTCACACATTTTCCAATGACTTTGATCTTTCAAAACGGGATAAACAGGTAAAGCCCAGCAGGCATTAAGTTTCATTAGAGGCCCAAAGTGGGCCTTATTAGTCCTTCAGGTGCTAAGAGTGGTGCAGCTAATGGTATGGCCTTAATTCAAGGTTAAAAGGTCATTTTTAGGAGTTTTTGGGCTCAAACTGGTGCAATTTTTCATGTATTTTTAATAGCCGCCCTCATCTTCTCAGCCGGCTATTATAGCGCTCCTATTTTTTTTTACTTCGTCAAATAAAAAAATGTTTCGCTTTACCTCATTTTGCCGCCTTTTCAACATTTTGCGTGAATTCTTTTTGACTTCTGTAGGCTAGTTTCTCTCTTCTCTCATTTTGCTAAAAGTGATTTTGAACATCAGTTGCTCAGCAAAGCAATTCAAAATGAACAGAGTTAGTACAAAACTGGATGTCAGAAATAGAAACGGGATAAACCCATAAAGCCCAATCTTAGACGCCCGCTATTTGAACGTCGTTCCTATAAGTCTTATTTACCATCTCTAATGCTTATTGTTATTGATAGTAGCCCCTGTAGCCTCTCTCTAAGAAACAGAAGTATGTTCAACTACGAAATGCCATCAAAATAAATCTGACTTAAAAAAATGTTTTTGTACAAAAATCTTTTTTTTTTCAATATCTTCTGTTATTTCAATCCCAATCATGCTTATTGGAATCAACGGCGGCCATTTTCCGGCAATCTGCCGGGTATGTTTGTGATTTTTTAAAGTTTTTGTTTGATTAATCTTAGGTTAAAGTTTTTAAAAGTTGATTTAGGCCTTTTGCGAGGAAAAGTTACTTGTTATGAGCTTTTTATGAGCTATATCTTTTTGGTAGTATACTACAAACACAAACACGCAAAACGATACTAATTTTTGCAATTTCAAGTTTTTAAAAAATTTTTTGCCATTTTTTGAGTTTTTTCAGCTTCCCTAGCCAAGGAATCTCCTTTAAGGTTTGTCAATTGGGCACTGCTTATTTTCTAGCACCAATGGATTGGTTTTCAACATTTTAATGTTTCGAATTTTAGCAATTTGTTGATAAAATCTTCAATTTTTTTTACAGTTTTCCTCAAGTTTTGCAATTTTTTGATTTTTGTCCATTCTCAGGTGCCAGAGGAGCTTTTTATGCAAAAATTTGCTTGACCGTTTTGACCTTTCGAGTGACTTTTACGCCCTTGAGTTTTTGAGTTTTGCGTGATCCAAAATATTCAATCAATCCCAATTTCATTCAGCTGAACGCAACTGGCGCAATTTAAAGCTGAAAGGCAAATGAAAAGTGCGCCGAAACTGGTGACATTTTTCACTTTAAATCTTAACAGTGGTATAGGTTGACCTCTAATGTGGTTATTTGAAGCCCACTATTGAACTTCTTAGTCCCATTTAGGCGCCCCTCCCCCAGCCCGACGGAAGCAGGCTGGAATTGATCAGAGCTCCCACTAGTTGTTCGAGAGCAATTCTTCTTCTGACGTTTAGTCGGTTTTGTTTTGACTCTAAATCCTCAATTAATTTTTCGATTTTTGATTAGTACAAGAAAAACTTTAGGATGAAAAATATATAATTTGTGTTTGAACTCTGGCACCTCTTCAATTTGTCTCCCCCCCGCTTAGAGGATGCATATTACTTGCACCACCCAAACACACAATCGGAAAAGGTCCGAACTTTACTTAAATTCAAGCTAAAAATGGCGTCCAAAACATTTTAACTCAACTAATTGTCCATGTTTTATTGACCTTTTTGCATATCTAAATGAGATAGCGTTTTTGAGATATTCGTTTTTTGGCCATGTCTTTAACTATATGCTGTAAAAAGTTATGGAACCAATTTTTGTGTTGTAATTTTGAAAATGGCAACTTTTTTAGCTGCAACGCGATAGCTGAGACTATTACTGGCCTTCTCTTGTTCGAATTAACCGAATTTGCATTGTTTCGGGGCGCTGTCTGTTTTAAGATCTGTTCAAACAATTTTACGCATTTGGGGTCAGTTTAAAGTGATGATTTTGTTAACGCCTTAACAGCACGTGGTGCTATGAAAAGGTTATGTGACTTTAAATTTTGTCTTCTTACTTTCATTTCAAGTAGAGTAAGAAAACGGTGTTTGAACGAAAATTCACTTTCATGGTAGTGGTTATTTCTTCACATGCGGCACTTCAAAATGGATATTTACTTTTTTGTTATTATTTTATCTGTTTTTGTTTCCAAAATTTTTAATATTTCTTTTTAGGTCTAGTTTTGTTTAGTCAAAGAAAATTCTTTTAATTGTGCCAAGCTATGTTTTCTTATTTCGTTACTTTAATTCAAAGAGATAAACCCAGTAAGCGCGTGTCACTCTAATCGAAGAGTACTTGAGGTCAGCTAATGGAAGCAGCAATATTTTAAACAGATTCTTAATCGAAGTTTAACATCTCAGCATTTACAATAGGAAGTTTCTTTTTTGGTCTGTTTTTTTTATGGCTGCGAAGCTTCAAGCTGAGCGTAGCTATATTGCGGTGCTCTTGGTTTTTTACAATTCAAAGAATTTGAATTGTATTGGTGCGCTGTGTTATTTTTTCAAGATGTGTTCACACATTTTCCAATGACTTTGATCTTTCAAAACGGGATAAACAGGTAAAGCCCAGCAGGCATTAAGTTTCATTAGAGGCCCAAAGTGGGCCTTATTAGTCCTTCAGGTGCTAAGAGTGGTGCAGCTAATGGTATGGCCTTAATTCAAGGTTAAAAGGTCATTTTTAGGAGTTTTTGGGCTCAAACTGGTGCAATTTTTCATGTATTTTTATTAGCCGCCCTCATCTTCTCAGCCGGCTATTATAGCGCTCCTATTTTTTTTACTTCGTCAAATAAAAAAATGTTTCGCTTTACCTCATTTTGCCGCCTTTTCAACATTTTGCGTGAAATCTTTTTGATTTCTGTAGGCTAGTTTCTCTCTTCTCTCATTTTGCTAAAAGTGATTTTGAACATCAGTTGCTCAGCAAAGCAATTCAAAATGAACAGAGTTAGTACAAAACTGGATGTCAGAAATAGAAACGGGATAAACCCATAAAGCCCAATCTTAGACGCCCGCTATTTGAACGTCGTTCCTATAAGTCTTATTTACCATCTCTAATGCTTATTGTTATTGATAGTAGCCCCTGTAGCCTCTCTCTAAGAAACAGAAGTATGTTCAACTACGAAATTCCATCAAAATAAATCTGACTTAAAAAAATGTTTTTTGTACAAAAATCTTTTTTTTTCAATATCTTCTGTTATTTCAATCCCAATCATGCTTATTGGAATCAACGGCGGCTATTTTCCGGATATCTGCCGGGTATGTTTGTGATTTTTTAAAGTTATTGTTTGATTAATCTTAGGTTAAAGTTTTTAAAAGTTGATTTAGGCCATTTGCGAGGCAAAGTTACTTGTTATGAGCTTTTTATGAGCTATATCTTTTTGGTAGTATACTACAAACACAAACACGCAAAACGATACTAATTTTTGCAATTTCAAGTTTTTAAAAAAATTTTTGCCATTTTTTGAGTTTTTTCAACTTCCCTAGCCAAGGAATCTCCTTTAAGGTTTGTCAATTGGGCACTGCTTATTTTCTAGCACCAATGGATTGGTTTTCAACATTTTAATGTTTCGAATTTTAGCAATTTGTTGATAAAATCTTCAATTTTTTTTTACAGTTTTCCTCAAGTTTTGCAATTTTTTGATTTTTGTCCATTCTCAGGTGCCAGAGGAGCTATTCCACGGTCTGATAAAAAATTACTTCATGGTTGTTAATTTCAATGGATTTGTTTTCAACAATTTAACTTTTCGAATTTCATGAAATTTTTTTGATAACATCTGTCTTTTTAACATTTGTCTTTTATTCAGTTTTTCTTGCTTCAGTAGCCTGGTAAACTCACCAAGGGTTCGAAAGAATTTTATTGAGTAGTTGCTAGGGGGCAATTGATTGGTTTTCAACATTTTTATTGAACAAATTTTTATTTTTTGAAATTTGAAATTCTTTCTTAAAATTATTGCCTAGCGATCTGAGCCAATGAATTTTTTAAGGCTTGGAATAGGGTTACTGGATAACCTGTAGAGACCCAGAAATGATTCTGAAGATATTAATATCGCATTCAGCAACATTTCATTAAAATCTGCAATTGATTTCATTTTTTTAATTTTGGTCTTTTTCAAGTTAATCGATCCTCAAGAGCCAATGATTTCTTTTCAGGTCTTGCATATATAATACCGAACCGATTTTAGAAACAGAAATTGGTTATAAACATATTTTTGAAAAAAATGTTTTTTCCTTAGGGGTAAAAGTTTTAAGAGTTTTAGCAATGAGTATATTTTTGTTTAGTTTGTTTGATTGTTTGTCTCTCAATTTTTTTGGGATGAATTTCTTTTTGTTTTGGCTGGCATTGTTCAATTAATCTGCTGGTCAGATAGAGTACTTCTAACTTTTTCATTTAATTCTTTGAATTGTATTTCAGGACTTGTCCTGCTATGTTTTTTGTTTCGTCGTCTGACGCTCTTTTTTCGTTTTACATTTGTTCACACAGCAAAGCTGAAAAAGTCAAATTTTCTGAATGACTTCTTTCTCTCACTAACGGCATTTGCGCGCGTGACGTCATTTCTCACTCGCTTTAGCGAAAAATTTTAGGTTATTTGCGTGATTAGATTTTGATCATACGTGACTTACCTCACTCAATAAAATGACTTTTGCACTTTAAAACTTAAGTTTATTTTGAATTTGTTTAAGGTCAAAGGAATTCATATGTGACGTAAAGGTCCCTAATAAGAGGCTTCTGTGGAATGAATTCTAACAAGCTTTATTAATTTGTCGCTGAATGTTTTTGTTTTTTAGCCTAGTTTTTTGAGCTGTGTCGATTTTTTTTTCAATTTATATCTGTATCTGTTTCTATCTCTATTATATGGCACGCAGGTCTATTCTTTCGCAGCTATTCCGGCAATCTGCCGGCTATGTTACTATCCTTTGAGACTGCAGATTTTGCGGATATTTTCTTGCAATGTGCCAGCTACATTGCGTAATATTGAAGAACAAGCTCAAATAATTACGTTATTGAAAATGTTTTAAATAATATCAAAGGAAGAAAAGAGTTTTTAATAGGCGTTAATATGAAAAACTTTTCAAAACCTGAATAGCAATTGTCGTTTGTTTTTTTCTTGTCAGTACCCCCGAAAACTCTGCTGTTCCATCTTACAGATCGCGATTTTAAAACAAACCATATTTTGTAAAAAGCACTCTTAAAATTTGCGTGTCTAAATCTCTATACGTGTCTAAGAATGTAAATTAACGCAAATGACGCTGTTTTCACCTTGTAATTTTCCGCAAACCTAAAATTGGAGATAAAAATTGATACCCAGTAGACCAGTTTTCGTTTTTCAGTGCTAAGCTTCACACAAAGCAGAGAATTCTGTAGTTTGTGAAGCGTCTCAGCAATGGAATTAGATTTTAAAATTCCACTTTGTGCATCAATTGTTTTAGATTCACTTTGGATGTTGATGGCGGTATTTTTTGAGACCTTAAATGTAAAAAAGTTCTTGTTCTGAATACTTACTTTTTAGCACGAGTATTCAGAATGAATCCTTTAAAAATGTGTTGACTTTATCTTTTGTCCCATTTTAAATCAGCTGGAAAATGAGCAAAGGTAATGTCCCTTCTTCAATATAAGCAATAATTTGGCGATGCGCTACCATATGCAAAGTATTGAGCTGATAAATACCATCACTACATTAACCTAATCTAATGAAATGTATTTGTCTAACCTAATCTAACCTAACAGCTGCATTAAATATAATGATTGGGTCTAATTTTATGTGATGGCATTAAACAAAACCCGAAAATAAATTAACCTTGGTTCTAATAAAGCGTGGTTTAAACGAAAAGTTAACCTGCCTGAAAGTTAAATTGGCGGAAAGGAGTTAATGTTAGAGTATTTCATTGAATCATTCATGTTAGAGTTGCATAGAATCAAAAACCAAACATAGTTTTTGAAAACTGTCAGTTTAAAAATTTAGATCAATGAAGGGGTTCGAGCAATGGGCAAAAATCCAATCTTCGGGATGATAAAAAGTAAAAATAAACTAGCTGGAAACAAGAAATAACAAGTTCATTAATTGTTCATGAACAAATTTTGAGGCAATTATTGTAATAGTATGTTTCGTTTTATGACCCGAAGGTGAGTATATGGTCTTCCGTCAGTTTATGACGATTCGAAGGTGCATTCTTACGTTTTTGTTTGTTCATGTATCAATGAACCAAAAAATCCAAACCAATCGAGAAGACAGTCGTCTTTTAATCAACTACCTGAAGCATGGAATGACTCCCCTTGGACAAGTTACTGGAGATGACGCTCGGCTTCGTCAAGCTCTGTGGGGTCTATGATGCTACCATCGGCATTACGGTAACATTCGTGAGAAGGTAACAAGCGGAGTGCGTACGCTGTTATCCCTAGCATCTTCTGATAAGAACTGTACTTATCGAAGGGAATTAGTTGCGGGGGCGGTTCCTTAGTTGACTTGGTTGCGGATGCGGCCAAAGATGTATTGGTTTTGTCAATTTCCTTAGTTACTATACCAAGTTTGATGTTTTTAACTACTTCGGTGCTTGGTTCACTGGGTTCACTTTACCACTTCCTGATGGACTGTGGGCCTGCTTGACCCTTTGATCACTGAGTGATTGCTGCACTTGAGCCTGGAGATATTTCCTATACAAAGCTTCCTGCTGGGCAACAGAAATTGCAACTCCTGGCCGTGTGTACGGAGAAAGCATTTCAAGATGATGTAAGTTATCGGAAACATTACTTTTGTTTTCTGGAGGACTACTAGGGGTATCTTCGACAAGAGGGTCGGCGATTGCTGAACCAGGACGAGAAAAAGTTAACTCACTTGAATTACCTGCTGGAAACGACCTTATCCAACTCTGAACAAGTCCCTGACTTCTATCTGATCCCCTATCTTTTAGCAAATTCAATTCACTTGAGCGGTGACTAAACAATGAATTATTATCCATTAATTCATCATCCATCTAATTTAGCTGCGGCAACACGCTGGCGGTGGTCTTCCTCCAATTCTTGAAGTGCCATCTGCTCCATTTGTATTTCAAGTTCCCTTTTTCTCATGGCAATTTTGTGTTTTTTTTAGCGAGGCGCACGGCAGCTTGTTCTTGTTTCTCGGCCTCTTCGCGTTTTAGTTTTGCCATTAGAAAGTCATGTTTACGCTGGCTAGACATTGATGATGCTGCTTGACGTGAACTTCTCTTAGACTGCTCTTGAGGGTTAACGCCCTCACATACGGTGTCTCGGTGAGCAACTGAGTCAATATAGCTTCTAGCCGCAAGCAAGAATTTATCATTGTTCTTATTTACATCATCCAACCATTGCTCAAGGATAGGGTAAATTGAATCTGGGTTCTCCGCTTTACTGGCCAAGTCAAATAGTTCCTCATTCTTCTGCACCAGTTTACTGAAAACGTCCATCAACTTAGAAACCAATCGTTCAACTTTAACCCTCCTGTCCTGACGACCTATGGCATCTGTGATGTCCTTATGGGTGTTGCATAACTCAGACTCTAGATTAGATCTTGCATTAAAGAGCTTTTCCAATTTCTCTTGATGTTCAGCCATGATCTTAAAATGGCTGATTTCTCAAATTAAAGTAAATTCCAAACAATCCGACGGGATGAGGGTTATACCGAAACCAATTGACGACGACCTGATAATCAAGCCGCTGAAGAGCAGTTAAGAAGTTACCGAGTAATGAATTACTCGGCGGAAGTAACTAACGAAAGTCAGAGAGTGTCTAACGTGCTTTTACGCAACTTAAGACTCAGAAAGACCGGCAACCCGCAAAAGAGGTCCGTTTGGATAAAGCGCAACGAAACGGGAGAGGAAGCGGACGGGGCGTGAAGGACGGGTGAACGGCGCCCAAAGAAACGGGAAACGGAACGGAACGGGCGAAAACGCGGATAGGAAACGGGCGATGCAACGGACGGGACGGAAATGCGCGGAACGAGCGACGCACGAACAAACAGGAAACGACACGGACGTGATGGAAATGTTGGGCGACGGGGCCACGACGCGACGAAAACGGACGGTTAGAACGCAGGCGTTGAGCGAGTAGCACGCAACGAAACGGAAAGGCGGGACGGAACGGGCGGGGGACGGTTAAGCAGCGAGCGGGGACGTCGGGGACCACTATGCTAACAGACCACAGCAACAAACTCAACCAAACTAACTAGCCGTAATTCCAGAACAAACTTAAGTCACACTCTAGGAAGGAGGAGAGATGCTACTGCAAGAGACAAACTAGCACAAGTCATTATGGGGCTTAATATATACAAATAACGAACTAATTTACGGCAAAGCAGTAGTATTATAAAAGGATGAAAAGAGCAAGGGATTTACTAGCCGTAACTCCAGAATAAACTTAAGTCACACTCTAGCATTAATCAAATCTAAACAACCAATCAGCATACCAACAATATCAAACAAACTACAGCAAAAATGAATTAATATGCAGAGCTTTTGTAGTCTATGAAAGCTGGAAAAGTGAAGAAACAATCTAGCCGTAACTCCAGAATAAACTTAAGTCACACCCTAGAAGGCAAAAACCCAAACCAACTAACAATCAAAAAGTTACACGCAAACATACAGCAGCAAAAATCAATATACTACAACAGGGGTGCTAGTAAATTATTGAGTTGGAAAAGTCCAGGAACCAACTAGCCGTAACTCTAGAACAAACTCAAGTCACACCCTAGAAAGCAACAAGACCCAACAAGTCCTCAAATACGGAACGGTAATGTATTAAACTGAACGGTTTTATACCTGAAAGTAGGGTTTATCAATATTCGATATTGATTTTCTAAATTTTTTGATTTGCCTCAAAATTGACCAAAAATTTTCAAAATAGAACAATTTAGCATTATTTTTTCTCTTTTTTTCTATATCAGAGGTAATTTTTTGACATAAGAACCAACTTGATCTTTATTTACAAGTTTTCGACAATTTGATCAAAAATTTTCAAAATCGATGTTTTTTGACTGAAAAATTATGTTTGTGAGGTTAATGGTTACCGGTTACGAATATTTTTCAAAGTAATTGTTTGATATTATTACCCCTGAATTATCGAAAAAATACGGGTTGGGACTCGTGCCGTGTAAATCAATATTTATTTTAATTTACTGCCACAAAAATAATTGTTCTGTTCTTACAGTTTTTTTGGCAGAAATCCTTGTTTTAGTTTCTTTGAGGCTGATGTTCTGAACCTCGTCTGACCTCCAATGTCCCACACACCTCAATTGCCACTTTACCAAGATTTGCCCTCAGCTTTTCCGATCCATTCAACGCGTGTTTTCTGGTGCACAGATCCCCACCGTAACGCATAACGCTTCGTAACATCTTTCATTCGGTTGTAATTATCAAAAGCAAACACATACGAAACAGGTTTCCATGCCTGTTATTCAATCACATACGATTTATTGTAGATTTTATCAACAGGTGATACGCAAACCCAATGAGCTTCCTTTTTCAGATAAACTTCTACCCAAAAATTCACTCCCGAGTCTTGAATTTCTTCAGATTCCGAGTCCGGATGATCCGAACCACCGAACCATCTTTTCGATTTCCCTGTTTAGCAATTTTCCCTTTATCGCCTTTTCCATTTGATGATTTTTTCAGACCTTTAGCCCCCTTCTTTCCCACTTTAACGATATTCTCCTCGTTGAAATATGATGAAGTTGTTTCCTGAGAAACTTTCAAATCCGCGCTGATCAAATTATTGGTGCTGTAGTTTTCAGTTTGCATTAGAAGCGCTCGTATATCTTTTTCAGTATTATTTTTTTGAAAAATAGGAGCTGCACCTACTTTTTCTACATTTTCGGAATCGTCCGTTGATTCCAGATCACTAGAGTCATCAAGTTCTCTCTTGGCCACTCCATTTTCTAAATTTATTCCTGTCTTATTTGGATCGTGCTCCTCGGGTTTATCGGCTTGAATTTTCATCGCTTTTTCACGTTCTGCTAGAATTTTGTCTGCCAACTTTCTTTCGTGTTCCGTCCCTTGTGGGGCGCCAATGTAAAGGTGTAAAGTAAAAACAACACTCTTTTGTATCTTCAATTTCGACGTTCAATTATAAAATAGCACATAAGACAACGTAATAAGATTGTAACGTACATAGCAACGAGTGAGAGTTTAGACGGCAAGGTTTTTTTGATGATCTTTTACTGGTTTTTGGTCTGATGTTATTGACGTCAGAATCAGTTCGTAGTGAATCGACACTTTTCTTGATAACCTAAAAATATTAAGCCGAAAACCAGCTTAATCGATACATATAGTGAATATATTTACTTAAAATTAGGTTAAATGAACTTTTTCGGAACTTTCTACGTATATTAGAACGTTTTATACGCATTTAAATCTTATTTGGAACGATTTCTATACGCCTTTAAAATACTCGAACTGATTGGTTAATATTATCTCGCTTTACTCAGTAACAACAGTGCTATAGTTGCTGGTTTTTAATTTCATTATTGATTTTTGAATTATGACGTAAGTTTTACAAGTAAGCGAGAGGGTTATTGTGTAAAAAACAGAATTTTATATACGAGAAGATGAATGACTAAGCAAAATTTTAGACTTGATTGCTAATCACTACCCAGCTAGAAAATTTCCAACGGCGGAAAAACATTTCTAAAACACTCATGTGCACATTTTAAATTGCCCATAGTCAACAGTGAAGGAAGTTCAATTACCGAGCTTGTTTTAAATACAATTTTTTTCTCTCATGAGGCTCAACTTTTTTGGCAGGCTGATCAGAGCAAATTGAGGTAATGTTCAGAATTATTTCAGAGGAAAACATGATAGTATTCAAAATAAATGCAGAGAAAAAATTATTATGTTCATAAGAATTTCAGACCTTTGAATCTTTCTATGAAATGTCTAATAAGTGCCTTGATCAGAACTCTGGTCATAGTAAAAATCATAATGGAATTTTTATCATTATGCACTGAAATATGAAACAAAGATCCGGGCTTATACTACGCCAGAAATTGACTTCCATGAAATTTCGTCATTTTAAAACGTACAGGTTTCGTTTTTTGAGCAAGGTTAAGTGACTAAGCAGAAGTCACTTCGAAACTCTTGCTAACCATCTCGAACCGCTTTGCGGTTTTCGATAAACGCCAGAAGTTCGCACAGTGACTTCAACCGAGTAGCGCAACCTATGCATCTGCAGTTTCAGTTGCTGTCACACGTGCTGGCCGACATCGGTTCTTTTATTTTGCTCTGTTGAAAAATCCCAGGTTCGTTTAATTTTTGCAGAGGTAATTTCGCTTTCTTTGTTTGAAATAAAACTGAACAGTAAGCTCTAGTAATAATTCGCTAATTTACAGTTTACCTAGGGGGGGGGGGGGGGGGGTAGAGGTGTGAAATACTTTAAATTTCGGGTCTTTCCCATTATAGCCCCCCCCCCCCCCAGCTTAGTGGGCATGTAACCTATAGCCCCCCAGATGAAAATTCATAACCACCTCTTTAACACAAAATCGGAAATCGATGTAGGCGAGCCACTGAAATTAATAACCACTTCTTTAACACAAAATCAGAAATCATTGTAGGCGAGCCGCCGGATGATGACATGGGCTTGCCCATTATAATTGATTTTAGTTGACTTCTCGTCCAACGACAGGCGCACACACGAATAGCGTTGAGTCAATGTGGAGGGATGCAAAATCAAAAAACAAAAAAATGCATGGGACTAATAGGGATATGATTGATTCGTATCTTGGGGAGTTCCTGTTCAGAAAGCATGTTTCTCGAAAAAACCTGGACCCGTTCCATGAAATAATGACGGCGATTGGAAAATTCCAGCATTCGATACTGGAACAAAACAAAAACTTGCAACCAACAATTGTAAGCATAAATGATGAATTTAATTGTATGCTATAACTTGATTTTTTTTTTGGGGGGGGGGGGGCTATAATTTTCTGGGGGGCTGCAATGGGAAAGACCCTAAATTTCTATGTTTCTATCATAAATTTCTCTTTGTTTGCTAAATAGATTCTCCGCAGACTACGACGTCGACATTTAAGACGGCACTTACGCACCAGACAGGCAGCTCAGTCACCAACGAGGCATCCACCAGCAAACACAGCAGAACACAAGCACCAACAAGAGGAGGGGGAGGAGGGGGAGTTACGTCATCGTCTGACCAATTGAGACAGATGAAGCAATTACAATCTCTCAATCTTTTCACATATGCCGAAAAGAGATTTGCATCAACACATTTGTTGATGGCTTCCATCCCTACCATAGTGGGCACATTAAACCACGTTAAGAACAAACAGAAAGAAAAGGACTAATAGAGTTTTGTGTTATGGATTATTTTTTATTTTTTGTGGAGGTTTTTTTTTGGGGGGGGGGGGGACTGTAAGAAAGGGGCTGGCTGGCCCTTTGTATTGATGCAAACTTAAACTAACATGCGCGTTTAACGTAAATTTAGAATGTGTCAACAATAAATGACGAGAAAACGGGTCCTTCCATTTTACCCCCCCCCCCCCCCCCCCAAGAAATTATACCCCCCCCCCCCGTTATGGTATGTTTACCATGATTGGTAGGGGCTGTAGGTTATGTGACGATTAAACTGGGCGGGGGGGGGCTACAATAGAAAAGACCCGAGAAAACAACGTTATTGATGCCCCCGTTTGTGCACCTTCCTTTTGGCCGGAGCCGTGGGTAAATAGTCTACTGACCTTTAGAGGAATGAATTCCAAGCCAGAGCAAACTAGAGCATCAGTGAGAAGACCCTCTGGGGTCCAGCTCTTTGAGGTGTTGTGTCCCAGAGCCTCAAGTCTCTCAGTATCTCAACCATTTTTCGGCACAACAGAGCAAACGGAAAAAATCCCATACCCCTAAGAGATTGTGAGAAAAACGTTTTGGAAATGACTTAGAGAGGAAACTGAGGAAAAAAACTCATACGATGGAGGACGGCTCGGAATGGGAACGAGTACAAAAACAGGAGAGAAACGAGACGAGAAGCAGTCACAGTCAGGTACTACTGCAAGTGCATCTGGAGGAGGAGGACAGCGACAAGAGTCGGGTGTCGGTGAAGCAAGTGGCAATAGACCCTCAGATGACAAAACTAGAAGGTAAGTGGGAAACAACACTGAAAACTTGACGTGGCCTGTTGATCCCCTCGCCCGAACACCATTCAATACGTTTCTGTTTTATATGCCATACATTGACAATTTCTAATTTGTTTAATTGTTAATAGCCGCCCTCATCTTCTCAGCCGGCTATTATAGCGCTCCTATTTTTACGACTCGAAGAGGAGTATTGGAGAAGTCCTTTTTTTTAATCAATTTTATTGGAGTGATTTTTGAAGCGGGAAATGAAACGCGTGAAAAAATTTCGAGTGATTTTGGCGCTGAACAAAAGTGAAGAGCGGAGCGAAAAGTGAGTGGTTTTTGTTCATACCGCTGTATTTGAGAGAGCGAGAAATTGATTTGTGAAAAAATTTTCTCTAAGCGAGCTAAACTTTTTTGTTCTTGTGCGGCATTTTAAAGCAGTTTTTTTCATTTACTTTGTTTAAGAGGTTTGGTTATGACATTGTTTTAAATTTTGGCTGGTTTCGGTAGTGTTTTGAAGGTTTCTCGAAATTCATATGAATTTTATGATAATTCGCAGGTTTTTAATGTATTTTGCTGATTTTCGGGCTAATTTTTGCGTTTTTTGACGAATAATTTGTTTTACTGGCTCAAATGGGTATTGAAGAAACCCCTTCTACGTGAGCAATATTATGATAACAATTGGTTACAATTTTGTGGGTAAGAATCAATTTTTGTTGAGAAATATGACAAAAAAATGGCGAAAATTGGAACTATTTTTCTTAAATTTTTGCAGTTTTTCGTTTTCTTTCTGTTTTTAGCTAAGTTTCGTTGCCTATTATGACTTGCTTTTTGTTTTGCGAGCATCTGGATACCCTAATGGTTGAAGGGAATTTTTCTTTGGATTTATATGTTTTTGAAAAATTAAAAAATTTAGTATCTTTTTCCAGTTTTTCAGTGAAAGTTGTTTTTAAGAGCTTTTTTTTCATATTTTTAGCCTAAAAATTTGATCAGATTTTTTATCATATTTTAACAGATTTGATTTTATTGTTTTTCCGGACTTTTACTTTTTTGTTTCATGACTTTGTTTCAAAATAATCATAAAATAGTGAAGGCAGGTTTTGTTTGATGAGTAGTTGGATGGCGTTTAAATGGATTTTCACTTCGAGTCGTTTCCGGAATTCTTCCTGCTATGTTTTTTTTCTTCGTCGAATAAAAAATGTTTCGCTTTACCTCATTTTGTCGCTTTTTCAGCATTTTGCGTGATATCTTTTTGACTTCTCTAGGCTAGTTTCTCTCTTCTCTCATTCTGCTAAAACTGATTTTGAACATCAGTTGCTCAGCAAAGCAATTCAAAATGAACAGAGTCAGTATAAAAAAATGAAGTCAGAATTAGAAACGGGATAAACCCTTAAAGCCCAATTTTAGATGCCCGCTATTTGAACGTCGTTCCTATAAGTCTTAGTTGCCATATCTAATGCTTATTGGTATTGATAGTAGCCCCTATAGCCTCTCTCTAAGAAACAAAAGTACGTTATGTTCAACTACGAAATGCCATCAAAATAAATCGGACTTAAAAAATGTTTTTTTTTTCAAAAATCTTTTTTTCAATATCTTCTATTCGTTCAATCCCAATCATGCTTATTGGAATCAACGGCGGCTATTTTCCGGCAATCCTCTGGGTATGTTTAACATTCTCTCGCAAAATTTGTAGCAGTTATATAAGTCCTGTTGTCTTTTTTAATGCAATCTTTCGCGTGACCGAGTTTTCGACTGACCATTCTAACT
This sequence comes from Convolutriloba macropyga, assembly GCF_964194025.1. Classification (NCBI taxonomy): domain Eukaryota; kingdom Metazoa; phylum Xenacoelomorpha; order Acoela; family Convolutidae; genus Convolutriloba; species Convolutriloba macropyga. The sequence goes on from NC_134470.1 coordinate 25,361,051, forward strand.
TTTTGTCCCCACAAAGGAGATACACAGGTAAAACTCAGAGGGATATCAATGACTGAGCAACACTCCTACTATTCTCTTATATTCTTACACATTAATTGACTGAGAGCCAAAATCTTTTTTAATTATGCCTTTCACCGTCACTTTTGATTGACGAGACAATTTCATGGTGTGAAGAGCGGCTTAATCTTAAAATTTGACCCTCTCTCTCAACACCCCCCCCCCCCCCCACTCCCCGTCCACTCTCCTCTACCTGTGGATTTGTTCAGCCCTACGAACGCTACCCCCCAACCCCACGCTTGATCACCCACGCCACTCATCCCCCTAATGCTTGCAACCCTAAAACAAAGCTGGTTACCAAAGCTACCCGCTCACCGGTCGTTTGAGCGTTTACCCAGTGTAAGTCAGTTATGTGGTTTTATCTTCGAATTTTGACTTCAAAAGTGGTACCAAAAAACGCCTTTTATGGTAAAAGAACGGGATAAGTTTCAAATTGAAATTAAAATCTTTCTGATTAATTAAAGCCGCGATGCGATAGTGGCTAGTATTGGGGACGTCGTGGTTTTTGCAAATCAAAGAATTTGAATTTTATTGGGGCGCTGCTTTTTTTTAAGATATGATTACACATTTTCATGATTTTGGAAGTCAAATTGGAGTAGTGATTTTGGTCACTCTGTCGTTTCGAGTGACATTTGCGCCTTTGACTTTATTTGTTTTTGCGTGACCTAAATTTTTCTCTCATTCGCAAGTGTCGGCAGTTGTTTCAAAGTGGCGGCAGTTCACAACTAAAAGTGCAATAAAAGTGCCCCAAAAATAGTGTAAATATTTTCAATATAAATTTCATTAGTGGCTGTATTGGTATAAAAAAAACCTCTAATGAAATAATTTGAAGCCCCTTAGCGATTTTAGTTAATCTCTCCATCTACTTCCGCGAGACTGCGGCAGGCTGCAAAAGATTACAGCCTCCAGTCGAGAGAAAAGTTCTTCCAATGATAGTCAGTTATGTTTAACAGTTGAAAAAATTCAATGTAATGAATGCCACTTTCAATAGCCGCACAGCGATAACTGGGGCTATTATTGGCCTTCTCTTGAAATTTGTACAATTCAGAGAATTTGAATTATATTTGGGCGCTGTTAGTTAAGATCTATTCACTTCTTTTCATGATTTTTGAAGTCAAATTGGAGTAGTGATTTTGGTCACGCCGAAACAGGAAGTGGAGCGAAAAAGCGAATGGTTTTGCGGCGTGAAAATTTTTCGCTCTAAATTTAAAGTGGAGTGAGGAAACGGTGTTTGAACAAAAATTCGCTTTCTCGCTAGTGGTTTTTTTGTTTACATGCGTCAATTTCACTCCGATTTTACTGTTTTTTTAATGTTTCGGATCGGATTTTTTCTAACAGGTTTTCAATTCATCCATAGTACATTTTAGGCCTTGTTTTTTGTTCAAACAAAATTTCCATTTCTCGCTAGTGGTTCGTTCTTCACATGCGGCATTTCGAAAATGAATTATTTATTTTCTGTTTTATTTTAAAAAAATCTTTGATCTGATTTTTTAGAAATGGTTTTCCCAATTCACTCGTCCGTCTAGTTGTTTGTTTAGTGACTAAAATTTTTTAGAATTGTACGTCAAGACTTGTCCTGCTATGTCCTCGTCGTCTCCATCGATGATTCTTACGACCTGACTTCTTGGAATTGACTTTCAATGACTTCAATGATTTCGACTGCGTTGCAGTTAAAATTTGTGAGCGTGTCTCACTCAAAAAATGACTGCTGAACTCACTTATGAAACTTTAAAATTTATGAATTTTTACTAGTTAAAGATCAATAGTGTGCATCTAAGTAGAGCCAAAATTATATGCCCGAGAATTAAATTTGAGTTTTTGATTTCGAACATCATTTTCGAAAAAAACTTTTTTAGAACTTTTTCCTTCTAGACCGTATGTGTCATAAAATAGACAGTCAAATTCTAACCAAAAAAGTCTATTCGTCTATTAAAGCACTGGTGGTCGATCTGTCTATCTTATTTCTTTAGTGGTTTCAATTCATTGAAGCCCTTAATCGTCTATCGCGGCAATTTTCTGGCAATCTATGTTTGAACTATGTTGAATCTACTATGGCGACTTGCACTAACACAATGATTCTTGTTTTTTTGGGCACGGCAACCTACTTAGTAACTATATCGAAGCAAAAATCAGTACTCAATATTCAAATAATATGGTTAAGCTAACACTATACGGCATTTCGTCGTAAACATCATGTTTATTGATGACTAGTTGCAGAGAACTGAGTAACTGGTAGACACCATGAAGACAAAAAATTTGAATTTTCAGTTTTCATCTTGTAATCTAAAGGTCCATAGTGGTCTGTGCAAATGGGGCCGACCCTATTAAACAATTGCGACTCACCATGTTGAATAGAATTTTGTATTTGATTACGTGGTCCGTTTTTTTCTTATGTAAAAAAGAAGTATTCCTTGCAGTTATTGAATGCATGCAGAAAATAAAATTGGTCAAAGTATTTCATTATCCAAAGTCATCTAAAACGAGCAGCACTAAATTCTTGCAATATTTCAACAAAATTTTTTTATTGCTTTTAATATCCGCAAAGCGATAGCTGGGGCTACTATTGGCCTTGTCTTGGTTTTTTATTTCGTTGTCAAGATTTTTTTTACGACGATATGACATCACTTTGTCTTCAAATCTGCTCTTTGTTCAATCGTTCATGCCATTACTTTTGACGTCAATTTTCACTCTTAGGGGAGTTTTTTGTTCATTTGAGTGATTAAGTTTTTGGTCACACGTTACCTACGCTCAAAAATGACTTACTCACTCTGAAATAGACCTTTCTTTACTTCAATTAAAAGAGATAAGGTCAATTGAGTGTGTTTTGCTCTAGATGAAATTTTTTTCAGGACAACTAATAGAAGCAGCAAAAAGCTAAAACAATTCTTAATCAAAATAAAAGATTTGAGTGTGTTTTGCTCTAGATGAAATTTTTTCAGGACAACTATTAGAAGCAGCAATAAGCTAAACCGATCCTTAATCAAAATAAAAGATTTCAGCATTTAATGAAAATGTTTTTTGTTTTGATCAACTTTTCAGTTTTTTAATATCTTTTTGAGATGCAGATCTACGAAGCTATTGCGGCTATCTTCTGACAATCTGCCAGCTGTCGTCTATCATTTAGCCCGTCTATCCTCTGGAAAGAAAGTAGGTTCATTTTTCAATGCAGAAAAATTTATCATATTTGTTTAGTTACCAACGCACAAAAAATATTCAACAACAGTAGTAAGTAAATACTGTCTCAAGAGAGGGGGGGTTATCCTACGATAATTAAACATGGGATAATAGGGGGTTATCCTAGACGGAAAAGGGATTAAGGGGATTAGGCGGCCTTGAAACTCATTTTTCCGCCATGACAACCCTAGCGACGGTTGATTTGAAAGCTATTCACAAAATTTACAAGGAATTGAAAAAGGATTATTTTCAATACGGTGAAAGGTTTCTTTATTTCTTGGCAACATGTCAGTACTTGGATCCTGATCTTGATTTGGATATTGCGATGAAAATGAAACCCTATGGTGGACTGATTGGTATTGATAATTCGTCTCTGGACAAGTATTTCAAGTCTTACAAAATTTTGAGGTTGCATGCTATACTTCAGGACGCTTCAGGTTTTGTCTTTGAATATAGTGAAAAAGGGCCGGGCTATTCGTATGTCCTACCGTGTCCAGTGACAAACGAGTATCTTGGTCACGTGACAGGACTTGCCTTCTGGCTATATGTAAAGACTTTTAAAAGCAATTTATTCAGTTTGCTGGAATGTTGAAATCAAGACCAGTTGTTCTTGATTTTGAAGGCTTTCGACATAAAGTCTGGTTTTATTATCAAAAGAAATAGCTGTTTCGACAGAAAATTATTGCGATACTGTGTCATTTTTACCCCCAACTTCATTCAACGTACTGTCTTCGAGTGAGAGACGATCATACAGTTGGGTGTCAAAATATCTCCATGGTTTGAATTGGGAGAGTGGAGATTATCCACATTGTTATTTGCAACAAATTTTTGATAGCATAGCGCTTCGATTTCCCTTGGCAATTTTTTATGCGAAGGGAACAGAAAAAAGCAGAAACTATTCAGAAACTTCTCAAAAAGGACGTTATCAATTTAGAGATTTTTTATGTCCAAAAATTGAAAATTTGAAATTTTTTCACGAGACACCAATTTGTACTTTACTTGTTTTAAGCTGTTCTAAGCGGCAAAGAAATCAACACTGTGCAAGAAAAAAAGCTACACTTTTTTACCTGTGGCTAACGAATGAATCGACGGTCCGAGAAAGCAGCATCGTCTCTACTTCAAGTGAACTTGTCCCCAAATTTAGTGGTTTACATTTGTATAGCGGATGAAAATCAATTAACAGCTACATTTGTCAAAGAGGAAAAAGTTGACAGTCGTGGTCAAACTGTACTGAGGAAACAGCAAATTGTCTGTACTGGAGCTGAAATAGAAGCCTTCAAGAAATACCTTTCACTTTTGGAGTACTTTCAATTGTACCATGTCTTTGGAAGAGAAAATGCGAAAGCTGAAACTAACCCCTTTACCTATGCCCAAGCGTGCAGAACCAGTTCTGATGTCACTGAACGATAAGCGCCTTCCAGCTGAAATAAGACGAAGAATTGAAAAGAACAACGTACAGTCAATTGTTTTCAGAGAAAAAAACTGACAGAGTAAATGCGAAATACACCATTACTTTTATCAATGATAATCAAAACTCACAATTTGTATCTTTTGAAATTTATATAATGAAATAACATAATTTACCTCTTCTTTTTAAAAAAATTATTTTGAAATGAGTAAAGCAGAGGATCAGTTAGATACAGGCGGGGCAATAACTGACTTAGTGTTTGATGATAATCACCATGAAATACGATCAGGGAGGTTTTGTAATTCAAGGATACCACGATCAGAAGTTGTTTATTTTGCACAAGTTTTTATTATAATTTTTCTCATAATAGTTTCTCTGGTAAAACTTGTGTTTTTCCAGCTTGAATGTGAAGAGTGTACATTTTGGTTTTCTCTTCTTTCTTGTACAGTTGGATACGCTCTTCCCAACCCAAAATTATGAATAAAATCATTTCAACAACTGACCGGTTGTTTATGGCCGTTTGCGGTCCGTCATGTTGTGGAAATACAGAGTTTATTTTCAGAATGTTACTCGAAAACACTTTTTCTCCAAAGTTCCTCTCTTTTTTTATTTCTACCAACATGAACAACCCAAATTTAAGTCACTAGAGGCAAAATTAAACATACAGTTTACCAAATTTTAAAGCTTCGATTTGATAACGGAGCTCGAAAACTGTCTGCTGGTGTTTGACAATTCATGTGAAGAGATTTTTAATGACAAAGAGTTTCGAAATTGGCTACTGCAGGACGTCACAAAAACAGTAGTGTAATTTACGTAAAACACAATTTATTTCAACAAAGTAAATTGTCACGAACTATTGATCTTAATACAACACACATCATTTTATTTAAATCACCCCGTGACATTCAACAGATTGGTTTAATTGGTCGACAGCTTAATAACACGCAATTTTTGAAAAATAGCTACGAGCTAGCAACCAAACAACCCCTTTGGTCATTTACTGATCGATCTGGATCCAAAAACATCGGACGTTTTACGTTACTGCTCCAATATTGTTCCACCAGGACCATCCGTTTTTTACCTTCCCCCAGCTAAAGCTGTTATAACCAATTTGAGTAATGAGAGAGAAAGAGCTTTGTATGCTGCGGCGAATGTTAGAGACATCGGACATAAAGTCAAAAGAACTAATCAAGTCGGCACCAAATAATTTTATTAACTTTCTTTGCGAGTGTTTGCTTAATGTTGTCAACGGTAACGTTCCCGTCAAGAAAACATTAATACAAAGTCATGAAATATCATTTAAAAAACTTTTATCTAAACAAACAAGTTTAAAAAATAAAAGGCAGATTTTTGCTAAAAACACGGTTCTTTTGAAAGGTATTGCTCTCTCGTGTTACCTTCATCTGAGGAAGTGATAATGTATACTGAAGAATTAATCTTAATTCCCAAAAGAATTTTCATGTCAACACAACCGGCAAAAGTGAAATTTTTGACAATCCTGTCTACAAACAGAAAGCCACGCAATTGTCTCTCATTCAAAGAAACTTGTTACAAAATCCGGAAAAAAAGTGAAAAAGAGGATGGAGCAGTCTAGACAGAACCCAGCATAAATGTTGAAACAAATCATGAGGAAAAAGAGGAGCCGATGAGTGATGACAGTGAAATTGAGCCTATTTTCAAAAAAGTACAACTACAACGTTTCAGTCAATAATGAGAGATTTGGGAGTGATGGAGAAAAATAAAATCGGAAGAGCAGAAATCATTCTCAACAAGATATTGGAATCCCCGACAATATCCATTGAAGATCCAGGTGGTATCATTCATATTGATAACCAACCACTTGGCTTAAAAGCGTCAAATTTTGTATAACACACAGCAGTCAACAAAGAAAATTGACATTCAAAAATATTCTCGAGCATTATTAGCTCTCGATCTTTCACCTCATTTAGTTTCGAATACCTATGCCAAACAGATCTTGGAAGCATCCGAAAAAGAAGAAATTTTTGCAAGACCACGAGGACAATCAGGAAGCGGTTATCAAGTTACCAACCAAAGAAAAACGGGCCCAAGAAAAAAGACGGCAGAAGGAGAGACCAAAAGCAAAAATGGTCTTACTTCTTCTGAGAAAAAAACGTTGGACCAACTGTATTTGAAGGGACCTGCATCCTTTGGAAACCCAAAGCGATTAAAAACCCAAAGCAAATTATCATTTGGTAAAGTTAAGACATACTTGGAAACCAAGTCATCTTTTACAAAACATCGCCCAATTCGTTAACGATTTCCCAGACTTAAAGTAATAGTAAAAGACATAAATGAAATTTGGTCCGTTGACTTGGCTTATGTGGATAAACTAGCAAATTACAACAGAAATGTTAAATATTTATTGGTTGCGGTCAACTGTATTTCCAGATACCTTCGTGTGGAGCCCTTAAAAACAAAGTATGCAACGGAAACTGCCTCGGCCTTTAAAAAATGATAAAAAACAAGCAACCACAAAAAGTGTGGGTTGATGATGGTACAGAGTTTCTTGGAGCCTTCAAAACCTTATGCAACAAACGAGGAATTCATTTATACAGCACTTTTAGTGAAAAAAAGTCTGCATTCGCAGAGCGGAACATTCGGTCACTAAAAAACATTATCTACAAGTACCTTGAAGAAAAGTGGACATACTCCTACATAGATAAACTGGATCAATTTGTGAAAACAATTAATTCACGAGTCAACAGAGTAACCAAACTTGCTCCAAATAAAGTCACTAAAAAGGATGTTCCACGACTTGTCTCGTTGAGCGCTCAAACAATCAAGTTTCAGAGACCCAAATTTTACGTTGGAGATTTTGTTAGAATTGTCAAAAAAGACGAAGCCTTCAGGAAAGGTTATAAACAATCTTTCACCGACGAAGTTTTTGAAGTAGAAAGCTTAGCAACCTTCAATCCGCCAACGTATTCGCTTATTGCTGCAAACGGTGAAAAAATCGAAGGTAAATTTTATCAACCAGAGTTACAGCTTGTTCGTGTAGAGAAAAATGAGTGAAAACCGTTTCACCGACGAATTCACTGTGCATGTTATTTCTTCTGCTTCAATGGAAATTTTTGACTCTAAAACTCTCAGTTCAATTCGAAACTTTTTCAATGATGAAATTCAACTCGCTGGTGACTGGAGAGTAGCTCACAGTGAGATCATTTTCCCCACAAAAAATGAGCATATTGTAAATGGAGACATGGTAGTAAAAAACTTAAAAGGGTACGAAGACAGCCAGAAAAGGGCTGCCGAAGCCAATGTGATCTCTCGTCCGTATAACGGTGAAAAATTGTCTATCATGACAGGAACTTATAACTCAGTTGTTGACATACTAACTACTATCAAACGAACTGTTGGACTACCATTCTTTTCATTCAGAGAGATCAAGAAAACTGGAAATTTTGAAATTTTGATGGGGAAAAATGAAGGAATTACTTTTCCCAGTAAAGAAATTCCCAGCATTATTGGTTTTTCGGGCATTCCAGATGGCAGTGGAGTACACATAGGGTACAAAATGAAAAGCGCAACATCAAACAGACTAATGGAGAGTGATGAAACGGCAGCATACTATGGAGAATTTCCCGTTGATCTTTACTCGGGAAAGCACTTAATTTTTATATATACGAATATTATTGAGTACCAGTACGTCGGTGATACAAAAGCCCCCTTGCTTCGAGTCATTGATTCAAAATAACGTCTGAAAAACGGTAGTGTCTGCTCATCGAATTGTTTTTTCCAATTAGGATTACAAAAAACTCTTATCAAACACCATACAATCAAAATCGATTGAGCTTCCCACAGAAACGGGAGAATTGGTTCCCTTTTCGGGAACCGGTAAAGTCATTTTAACCCTTCAGTTTAAAAAATTTTCCAATTAGCATGGACTCTTATTACGCTAACCAAGCAACATCCTTACCACATTTCTCTGGCCACTACCGGCAAAGAGGCAGTGGTTTTGGTGCATTAGCTGCGGGAATTGGGCGGGTCGCTTTGCCCCTTGCTCGACGTTTCATTCTTCCTAAGGCAAAACGTATTGGAAAAGAACTTTTAAAGCAAAGTGTTCCAGAGCTGCTAGACGTTGTCAGCAGTAAAAAAATCACCCAAACAAGCACTCAAAAATACAATAAGCAACACTGTTAAAAAACAAACAGGGGGAGCAAGATTTCGGCAACAAAGAAAAACGATTAGGAGTCGCTCAAAAATATCACCAAGAAAAACATTAACCAAACAAAAGTTGGTCATTTCAAAACAAAAAGTTCCAAAAGGAATTCGGTCTGATTTCTTTTCTCAAGTTAAATATGATCGCTAACCTGTTACCAAACGAAGCAACCCATAGCTCTTTGGATCTGTTTGAGAAGCCGGCGCTCTTGGTGACTTTCGATGGAAGGTTTTGTCAAAAATTGGGACCTTTTTATAGTCCTGATGGACCCATGTTAGAGTTCGAGGTAACTGGTGACCGTAACAACTTTATCGATTTACAAAAAATTTTTTTGGAAGTCAAATGCAAAATTGTTCAGTCTTCGGGAGCTTATCTCAAATATGATGGGGCAGCTACTGCTGACACTGCTAAAACCGATGCTCCATACCTTTGCAATAATGTGCTACATTCACTTTTCTCTGACTGCACAGTGTCAGCCAACGGGTTGAAAATCTCTAACGCAAATGCAAATTACGCACACAAGAGTTTTATAGAAACTGAGTTCTCACATAACAAAGACGCAAAGAACACTTGGTTGGCATGTCAAGGCTATTCTTACGAAGAAGATCCATCTGCAATAAAAGCAGGTGAAATTGCTCGAAGAAAAAACTCGGTCAGAGAGTCAGCAGAATGCACTTTTTATGGTAAAGTAGCGGTAGACTTTTTCACATGTGATAAACATCTGCTCAGTGGTGTAACTCTTCGTATTGCATTCAGAAGATCTACTGATGATTTTGTTATCATTTCGGATGATGCTGCAAAACATTACAAGGTGAAAATTGTTGAAGCTAATTTGTAACTTCGCAAGATGACATTGAATGACGAGGTCGTGTCTGCCATTGAAAAAACCTTGCTTACTAGCCCTACTGCCTATCCCTACTTTGAAACTTTGACAAAGACGTTTTTGGCTTCAACTGGTCTGCATAGTTGGAAGCAAGAGGACATTTTTGCACGAGAGCCGATCCGAAGACTAGCAATTTGTCTCAATACGAACGAAGCTTTTTTGGGCAACAGTATGCAAAATCCTTTTCATTTTCAAAAATTTGATTTGGAACAGATATATATTTATCGCAACGGGTTACCAGTGGCTGATAGCCCAATATCTACAAATGATAACAAACGCCTTTATTTTAATACAATATCCGTTTTAGCCTATATTGATAATGGGCATGGAATAAATCTGTCAGACTATCCCAACCATTTTATAATGGTATTTGATCTGACTAGCACCCAACAAGTTTCTCATGATTTTATACACCCGGAGCTAACAAACTGTTCCATATCTATCGAATTGAAGTTTTCAGCAGCGTTACCGACCAACATTGAAATTTTTATTATTGGAGAAAAAGCTAGTACAATTTTTGTTGATACTGCGCGACGAGTGTCAAAAAATCATATTCTAACAAACTGATGATGGACGAAGATGATATTAATGGTTTAATTCAGAGATGTCAAAAACTAAAGCACAAAATTCGAGGTGTATTTGCAGCAGACAATTTTCCTTCAAAATTGAAATCAAACACTTTTTTAAGAGTAAACGCGTCAAAATCTCAAAGTCCTGGCACGCACTGGCTCCTCATATGTAAAAAGAACGACCATCTTCTGTTTGCTGACCCCCTTGGACGATCCTTTTCTTCTTACAAGATTATCTATCAACAACTTGCAAAAAACAATGTACAGTTTCACCAATTACTTGAAAACCAACCAATTCAAGGTCAAAACTCAGAATTGTGTGGACTCTTTTGTATTTTTAATGCTCATTTAATCTTTGATGATAGACAAATTGTAAATTGTAGTGATTTTAATTGATTCGCTTTGCTCTTCACATGATGCTCTAACAAAACTAATATTGTGAAATAAAATTTTTTTTAAAACTGAGTTTTTTCTTCATATACAAGACGAACAAAAAGTAAATCAGAGTCAATGTTTAGTTTTCCAAAACCACTCATAAATATATCCATAATCTGACAAAAAGCACCAGAATGAGGACCACTCAAAATTGATTCCACTCTTTTTAAAGTTTCTTTACTAAATTGATCAGTTTGAGTTTTCGAAGAAATTGTAGAACACACAAAATTGTGAATTGTTTTCTGTGGTACAGTTGATGTAGATCTCGCCAATGTTTTTGAGATTCCGCTAGTGACCGCTGTAGATGTTGATAGTTTGGTTGCCGCTGTTGCCAAGGGTGGAAGTCGCTTGCGTACATTTGCTGTATCCATTTTCTCTCCAGATTTGTTATTAAAGTCAACGGCAAGCTGTAATTTTGAAAATGTATCTCCTTTAAATTCCAAACTCGTTGAGGTTTAAAATAAATGTCTGAAGGTAGTGAAGAGACAGGGAACTGCAAAAATTTTGATTGGTTTCATGGTCTCAACATCGATTGCACTCTCAATCAGAACGTGAAAATGGTTAGTTGGTAAATGACAAAATTCAGATTCAAAATGAGGACAAACAGCATAGTTATTCGAAGCTGTTAAGTTTGGCTTTTCCTCAGCAATTAAAAACTTGAACAGCTTTTGAAATTGTTTGAAATAGTTGGGAGAGCGCTCAAACATTGCTTCCACCATCTCTACTACACTGATCAAATTTCTGCTTCTTTGCTGGGGGTGGTTTTGAATCTTGCGTTGCAGCAGCTTCACGTATTTTTTCTGCTTTTTTGACTAAATTTCCAAACTCTTCTAGAGTTAGAGAAATTCTCTGATCAAACTCGTAATCCTCGGCCGCTTTTTTGAACAACTTTAGAAACACATATGTTCCGGTTATTTCGTAAGTTTTTAAAATTGCCCTGACCAAACGTTTTTCAGTTTGGGAAATGTCGAAATAGCAATCTCCAAACTGTGTGTCTTTTGAGGAAGTAAAAGGCATGGTAGGCAACTTGTTTTATCACTTGCTCTTAAGGTAAATAACTACGAAGTTAGGAGGCGCGGCAAGTTGGGATCAAACCAATGTCGTCATATTTTTAATTAAATCCAAGTGATTGGTAAATACAGTCTCAAGTACGCCCCACGGCGTACTTGAGAGTGTTCATTTTAGACTTTTATACGTATGTGACCTTAGATAATAGTTAAATAAAACCATACCTCTATAAACCATTAGTTATGCGAACAAAGATAACAAGTACATGTGTTTTGTATATCAAGCAATAAATTTATCAACACACCCCAGAGTGGGAGAGAGTTAAACATTAAGAGTGTAGGGACCCATGTATTCCCAAAGTTAATTTAGAACAGATGCTACACTAGATAATATAGTGTAGAGACCACACTCAATTTACATAAAACCAATAGAAAACAGATGTGATGTGACCCTATATAGTATAGTGTAGAGATCACACACAATTTACATAAAACCAATAAAAAACAGATGTGACCCTAGGTAGTATAGTGTAGCCACCACACACAATTTACATAAAACCAATACAAAACAGATGTGACCCAAATTCGTCTGTAAAGGAACCACAGTGTGGCTAACCACATGTTATTTACAATATATTATGCAACTAGGTGTGATTATGCTCCAATCATTTGTTTGGTATTAGATAAGGCGAACCTTGCGAAACACATGTTGGGAAAGAATTTTGTACTTGTGTTCATTTCTTTCTTTTGCTCTTACTTAACAGTTAACTATTAAATCGAACTTGAACTTCAAAACAATGTCCGTGAAAATTCTTTCGGAGTCTGCTATCTCTTTTGAGAGAACTCTTGTTTACCAAACCGTGTTTGAAAATTTTGTCGTTCTGATACAACAGAAAAGAAAAAACGATTTGTGGTACACTTACCAGCATTGTTTGATACCGAAGCTATTTATTAACGCTATTGCTGCCCTGCCGGAAAAATCGGAGCCAGCTGAATCCAGTATCATTACTTCTGGAGGACACTTACCACCAAAAACTATACCACAAATGCATTCGACTGAAGAAACTTTGCCGGAGGAAGTGAGACGTATCTTGTACAGATACGACTGCGATTGTTTGCCCTTATTCGAGAATCAACTCGGTACATATCAAGCCTACGAAAATTTGGGTGATATGTGGGGTGTCAAATCATCACCATCCTCACCGGACAGTCTGCCACCGAGTGTTTCAGTCAGTGTTCCAACAACTCCTGCTGTGGATCCAAGCCCAACTTTTACTCCAACCCCAAGTCCGTCACTCTTTGAGGATTTCCAGAGGAAGAACAAGATCTCTGACAATTTTGCAAGTCAGTTTGATGTCAACATTTTATCTGGTTCAAACTTTCAGACACCACAACCCCGAACAAATTCAACCGATTTCAAGACACCCAATTGCTCGGAAACTCCAGTAGTGTGCGCAGCACCAAAAAACGAAGACAAGAAGACTCTCTAATGGACTTTTTTGACCTCTAACAACTTATTCAATATTGAATTGTTTTTCTTTTGCACTTTGGTGTGTTGTGTTACTGGCTTTTCTGAATAGCTCGCTAATTGACACTTGTCTTTTAATCGTTTTACATAGCTAGCAGACTTTAGAATCAGAATTTTACAAAAATGGACATGTTCAAACATGTTCACAAAAATAGTATCGTTTAGTTAGACAAAGTTGGGAGAAAAGTTCCAAAATGGACATGCTCAAACGTGTTCGAATATATAGCAGGAAGCAAACAAGCTTCTGATTGGTTGAGAGAAAATTTGTTGAGAAAGCTATTGAAATGTAAAATTAAGTTTGAACAAAAGCTTCAAAAAATGCATTAAGTCCTTATCAAACAAAAACTTCATTTAGCAAATCGATCTTCGTATGCTGATATAATATCAGCGCTCCTGTTGGGTATACCTTCAGGTGTTAGTTAAACTAGTAAAACATCATTTTTTCAGCAAAAAGGAGGAAAAAAAGAAAGAATTTTTTTTAAAAAATGAGATTTTTCCGGTTTTTTTGCTTAATAAATTTTTTTCGACGGAACGAAAACTCAAAATCTGAACGCCATCACCAATTGTTTTTTGTGGGCTACCGATATGAATAAAAAAATTGACCACACTTCTTCTAAAAAAGTTGAAAAAAAACGAAAAAATTTTTTTTTTGTTTTTCATTGTGACCTTTGACCCCAAAAAAGTCGGCTCCAACAGATAGTTGGGATGAAAATGACTATTGGGTTGACACTATCAGACAATGTACTACAAAAAAGCTCATAACGCTCGTCAAAATAAACTCAATCCTTCATGAAATAATTAACCATTAATTAACAGCTAATTAGCAACTAATTAGTCTAATAAGTAATTAACGAAAAAAAATCCCATTTTTTAAACGGATTTCTTATCAGTGGTGAATGCTTGTCACTTTTGGTCATAAGGGTCAGAGTCGAAAAACGGCTCCTTCACCGATTTTCAAAACATCTGGACATTAACGTCTCATTAACATCTGGCATTAATTAGCAATTGAAGTACCCGAAATAATAATTATACACCAGGTTTTTTTCTAAAAAACCGATTTTTTGGGGGCTGGAGACAAAATGATCTCATAACAGCTGTCATCGAAAAATGCTTGCAACAGGGGGCTTGTCATTGGCTGTCATGTGATGACATTGATTGATCATGATTAACAGAAAATCTAACTGTTTTCCTGATAAAGATGAGGGATTTTTTCATGTCGAGTCCTACGTTTCAGTGCCCGGGGAGCATTTTTGGTTATGATGACCAACATCGTCAGACGCACCCGTCGGCATCTACAGTAAAAAAACTACAAAAATCGCTTTTTTTGCAACATTAAGCGAAAACACTTGAACATTTCATTTGCTTTTAGTAGATTTTTTAGATGTTCAAACACCGTGACAGTAATAAAACTGTGCATGATAACCGTCCAAAGCATCCCTTGTACTTAAAATTTAACAAAGTGTACAAAAAAGCGATGTTTTTGCAATATTATTCAAAAATTCTATGGAAATCAAATCAAAACTTTCTTTTTATGTAGGCTACTTGAGTGTAATATTACATCTAACGGGTTCAAACACAAATTTTTCCTCTACCCTTTTGTCATTGGAGCATATTAACTATGAAAATGAAGAAAAAAGATTAAAAATTTTGATTGAAAGATCATTAAAAATTCATAAAAGTTTACTTTGACTAAACCTAAAAGTTAGCAAATCAAAAAATTGCAATTGATATGCTTTGTTACATCACATATAACTAATAACTAAAAGGAACTACCATTGGTTTTAAAAAAATCCTTTTATATAAGGTACTAAAAATTCGAAAATAACAAACAAGTTTTATCATGTCAGTCTTGTTCAGTGAGAAACGTAAAGTCAAGCGCTACTTTACGTTCAACGCAAATTGATATGTTCATAGTAGTTGACTAAAGCGGGGACGCGCTCTTATTATCCAATCAAATTCGAAAATTTTGAAAGTTTGAATTGCGCGCGTCTTATATGAACCTCGTGTGGAATAGAAAGAAATTCGCCATTTGAAGTTAAATTACATGTTTACGAAAGTTGTCATTATCTCTGCTAACTTTTGAATCTTGAATTTTCCAACTATGGTTTTCAATTGCAAATATTGTACGGCAACTTTTGCTAACAGGGGAAATCAGTCTCGCCATGAGCATCGCTACCACCCCGACGAAGTAGGTTTACCAGTCTTTACCTGTTGTATTTGTACATTCACTTGTAGAAAACTTTCTGAACTGGAACAACACATGAGGACTTGTCATCAAAAATTTACAAATTGTTGTCGGTCCTGCTATATGGACTTTAACGACACCGGATTATTTGCTCAGCATATGAGTTCTTTGCATTCTTTGCCTGTCTTTGGCTATCAATTCCAACCAACTCAAGCGCCGGCCGAAACTGCCTTTATTGGTACCCTTCAGAGCTACCATCTGCCGCCATCAACAACCCAAGCCAACACAGACCTTGCTCAGTTCATGCTCCAGCATAAACCACAAATCGATTCGCCTATAGAACAAAAACTCTCACAAGGATCACAAAAAGTTCAATTTAGTGCTCATCTTCAACTCCTAAAGCCGAGTCAAAACGAAGATCAGGAAGGTGAGCTTATTGAAATTTATGCAAATTCGCTCATGACACCAGTGTATAGTCAGGGACTTAGCAGTGAATCTTTCTGGACTATGTTCGAGAAGATGATGATAGTGCTAACGACATTTGCCTCTAATGGTAGTGGTTGGTTGCTTGAGAAAGTTATCAAAATAATTGTGAACTTTGCCCGTTACCGACCTATAACCGGCTCGTCTTACATTGCATTACCATCAAAATTACAAAATTGCCGCGGTTTACTTAATAACCATGAGGACCTAAATTGCTTCCTTTACTGTTATATTGCTGCATATCATATGCACAAAAATATTAGCTTAGATCGACCAGGAAGGAACTACAACACAGACAAAACTTCACCCGAAACTTACAAGCAAGCCAACCTTCATCAACCAACTGGACATTTCGATATGCCCTTGGGGCTAGAAGACATCAATCAGTTCAAAAATCTCAATGAAGTTCGAATCAACGTTTTTGGTTATGATGGTAGAGACTTATTTCCACTCAGATTGTCAAAGTTTGTCTCAAATTTCACAATGGATCTATTGCTTTTATACGAAGCAGATTGTTACCATTATGTGTTGATTACCAACTTGGTTAAGGTAGTCTGTCAACTCCGAAATACCAAATTTCGCTTTGCGTTTCATATTTGCCGGAATTGTTTCTGGTTGTGTGAAGAAGGCTTTGCAAAGCTTACCGCACATATTGAAACCTGCTGTGAAAATGCGCCGGCTGTTGTTCGATTACCAGCTCCGGGAAAAAGTTTATATAAATTCGAAAACTTAGCCGCTACCTGGTTTGTTCCATTAGTCATTTATTTTGACTTCGAATCCTTCTTGTGTCCAGTAGCAGGATGCTCGCCCCACGGGAACAACTCATACACCAGAGTCATTGAAAAACACGAGCCCTGTGGGTTTTCACTCGCGGTAATTGATCACAACTTAACAAAACCCATCTTCTTCCACGTGGACAGCTCTGAAGATTGCATTACTAAATTTGTAAACATGTTACACACACTAGCCAAGGATATATACAAGCGCAAACGAGCTTTTCCTTTCTTCAGAGGTGACCGTAGCCAGTATCCGAAAAGTGCAGCTAGCGAATGTTGGATATGTAACGAAGCCTTTGACGATAATGATGAACAATCATCAATTGATCTGGATCACTGTCACTACAGCGGACAATTTCTTGGCTGGGCTCATGAAAAATGCAATCGAGCACGTTGGAACGGCAACTTTACCACTTTGGTGGGTCATAATATACAAAATTATGATCTTCATCACATTTGTTTAGCCCTCCAATTTTGTGAGCCAACGACCACTGTAAGTGTAATTCCATCTACTGATGAAAAATACATTTCCTTGAATTTTGGAGTACTCGTGGAGACCATAACCCTAGATGATGGAAAAGTGATCAAAAAGAATGAAAATCTGAGGTTCATTGATTCATTCAAAATGATGAATTCTTCTCTCGAAAAGTTGGTTGATATTTTACCAAGAGATCGTTTTGGAATACTTGCTTCTGTCTTTTCTAACCTATCCTCAACAGAATTGAAGCTCCTGCAGCAAAAAGGATATTACCCCTATTCATATGTTAGCAGTCGAGAAAAGTTCAGCGAAAAATCCTTACCGCCTCTTAATGAATGGCGTAACACTTTAGAAGGAAACGCAGTAACAATAACTCAAGAAAACTTGAACCACGCCAAGACGATGTGGAACACTCTGAATTGCCAAACTCTACAAGACTACCACGATGCATACCTGAAAACCAATTGCGCTCTTCTCGCATGCGTTTGTGAATTCCACAGAGAGCTCAGTTTCTCCACCTACAAACTCGATTGCATGCACTTTTACACACTGCCAAATATGGCTAAGGAAGCATCCTTGAGAATATGCAAATCGGAGGTCGAATTGCTTAAAGAACGCGAGAAACTCGATATGATAGAAGGAGCAGTACGTGGGGGAGCATGTTCAGTCTACGAGATGAGAAAGTTTACAGCGAATAATAAATATTTACCAGATTACGACTCTTCACAACCCTCGACATTTGGCTTCTGCGTGGACGCCAATAACCTATACGGTGGCGTCATGCAAAATGAAAAACTCCCTCAGTCAGATTTTACGCTGAACTCTGATATTACACTGGCTGAGATACTAATCTGTCCTGATGATAACCCTGTTGGTTACTTCGTGGAAGTCGACTTGCATTATCCAGCAAGTTACCATCAGGACTTCCCCCTCGCACCATCGAAAAATATTGTTGAGGATGACTGGCTCAGTGACTACCAAGTAAATTTGCGAGAGAGTCATAACTTACCCCCTCAAAAGTTCCAAAACTGTTGCAGACTTTCTTCGACAAAGAACATTATGTGCTGCATTACAAGTTGTTGAAACTGTATGTTAACTTGGGATTAGTCGTGAGGAAAATGCATCGTGTGCTACAGTTTACTCAAAACAATTGGTTAACACCCTATATAACACTGAACAGTGAGAAGAGACAGGCGGCTTCGAATAAATTTGAGGAGAGTTTCTATAAACTAAAGAACAACGCCGTTTTTGGGAAAAACTGCGAATCGAAACGTCGACGGATGAAAATCGAGCTTACGAGAGACGCAAGACGAACCCTAACTATAGTAAGCAAGTTTGAGTTTGATAAATTCAAAGTGTTTGGCGAGAACATGGCAGCTCTCTCCCCCCGCCCAAGAAAGTTCTATTGGGATACACCAACTATAGTAGGGGCCACAATACTTGATCTAGCGAAATACCACATGTATCAGTTTCACTATGGAACAATGCGATCTTCATTTGACTGTCGATTACTTTATAGTGATACTGATAGCTTGCTATACCGGATCAATTGTGAAGATCTCTACCGTGAACTGAAGGAGAGCAATGTTCTTGATCAATTCGTCTTCTCAAATTACCCAGAAGATCACGAACTGTACAGCGAAGGAAATAAGCGCGTCGTCTTAAAATTCAAAGACGAATTTGCTGGGTATTATATAAAAGAGTTTATATGCCTGAAGCCAAAGCTGTACAGCATTACTTCCACTAGTGAGTATTTTACGTTTAATGATTCAAGAAAATACTAACAAGGTACCAACTAACCTTGTATGATTGTCATAATTTGACTGCTTTTTTCTGTTCATAGGTAAACGAAAAATGTCCGCCAAAGGAATAACAAGAGCAGCCCAAAATTTGCTTCGACATGCAGACAACAATAATACATTTGTGACTGGTAGTACACTGCGCGCTGAAAACACAAGGATTGTTTCGGAAAAGCATGTTCTACAAACGGTTTCAACGAATAAAATATGTCTCTCTGCTTTTGATAATAAACGCCATATTTTGAAGGAGGGAATTAAAACACTACCATTCGAACACTATAAAAATCATCATTGCCGAGTCGAAGATTTTTCTTGGGATAGCGATGAAGTAGAGTGGGACTACGAAAATGTAGAAAATTATGCTCACCTTCTCCTAGATTCGAGTCCAAACTGGGACCATAATAATAGTTTTGTTGTGCCGGATACAACAGTATGTGAAAGCCCGGAAGAATGGGAAACACCTGACCCGGGATTTGCAATGACAAGTAATATTAACGAGGACGATATTGATAGCGATGATATCGTAGATTTCGATGCTACCACCAGCTCCAGCTCTTCCTCCCCTAACCCATTCATTAATTTTGAAGCTAATGAGTGCAGTGAAAGTAGTAGTAGCGATTATGAAGAAGAACAAGCATTTAAAGTTGCACGCAGGCAATAAACTTATTGTGCTTGACTACGTAAATTGCGCCTTTTGAATTCCTAACCGTGTAAATTTTGTGTTTATGAGTGCTAAGATACGTTTCAATAAATTGTTCACTTGCAGCTCTTATCGGAACGAAATTTAGAACAAAGTTGGCTGTTTGACCGAAAACAAGTTTGCCGCCTTGGAAATAGTCACATCTGGTAAAGAATGAAAGTTAATCCCCTTCCGTCTAGGATAACCCCCATTATCCCATGTTTAAGTATCGTAGGATAACCCCCCCCCCCCCCTCTTGAGACAGTATTTACTTACAATAACAACTCATTAATTGCTCTTGAACGAAGTTCATAGCAATTATTGTAAACGTGTGTGTCTTTTTTATGCAAAATTTTTGCTTGACCGTTTTGACTTTTCGATCGACTTTTAAGCCCTTGACCTTTTGGGTTTCGCGTGATCTAAAATTCTCTCTCAATCACAATTTCAAGCAGCTGAACTCAATTGGCGGCAATTCAATACTAAAAGTCAAATAAAAAGTGCGCCGAAACTGGTGCCATTTTCACTTTAAATCGTAATGTTGGTGTATGTTAACCTCTAGTGTGGTTATTTGAAGACCACTATTGAACTTCTTAGACCCATTTAGACTCCACTCCCCCCCCCCCCCCCCCCCCGACTGAAGCAGGCTGCAATTGATTAGAGCTTCCACTAGTCGTTCCAGAGCAATTCTTCCGACGTTTAGTCGGTTTGATTACTATTTGTCTCATGAAACTACGTACTAAGAACTATGAAAATACAGTTATCATCTCCCCAAGCTTAGGTGAGCGTCTCAAACTAGATTTGATGAGTCTGACTTGGATGACGCAAAGGGGAAGCCGGTCATTGTCACCGAAATTAGGGGTATTGGGGGTATCAGACCCACGTGGGTCGCTCCATGATTATACCCAAAATCAATCAAAAGTTTAAACTTTGAAGAAGCAATGAAGACTGTATCATATATTGAGGCTGCTCTGTTCATGTTTTCTGAGAAAATCATTGAAAAAAGTTATTTCCTAAAAAACATACAGGTTCAACTCAAAAACACTAAACAACACTTACTCTTCAGTGTAATCATTATTGCTCATTGTCAAAAATCGGGCAGTAGTTTTGAAACATTAGTCTTGTCAGGGCTTAATTCGTACTTCTTTCTCAAGGAGTGGTTGTTTTCTGCAGTTTAACCTCTTGGTTCTGATCAGATCGTACAAGCTCTTGTAAGGCTCTGTTCAGCCTATCAATGCCATACAAACAAACGATTCAGATTCCAGGCTGTGCATCTGGCTCCGATCAAACTATTCAGATCATAATACCCTGATCAGACCGAGCATTTTTGAGACTTAGCTTTGATGACACTATTTTCAGACTACCGTAGAGTAGCTTCCAGACTATGTCGTTGGGTCGCGCTTTACCCTTGTGCGCGACCCAATTCGGACAGAAAGTAGCTGGCTTGGTTCACGCACGTCAAATCGGATCATTTGACCATGAAAAGTTTGTGGATCAAATTATGATGAGACAAAACTGGTTCCTGTATTCTCGTACATTAGGTCATGGATTACATCAATAATTTTTGATCATTCAAAAATTAAAAGAATATATACAAATAAGATTGGTTGGACGTTAGTCATTGATGTTTAAGAAGAAAGATTGTTGTGATGTGTGTTTCAGGGAGACACAGTACTCAACTGCCTCCAACTACAACATGTTCAGAGAGTTCCGCCCGTTTGAGGACGACGAGGTCGATATGGTCATCAAGAGACTACACGAGTCAGTCACGTACTCTTCACACAATACTAAACTTACACTTTTCGAAAGGAACAATGCGATTATATCCATTTGTTTACTTCCTTATAACTGTAACATTTGGTGTTGTGGGTTAGTTGTTGTAGTAGTAACAGTTGTTGTAGTGGCTAACTGCTCTCAAACTAAAATTTCAGCGAAAACTTTAACCTTTCGTCCTCAGAAACGGGTAAAACCCGGAGGGCACTAAGTCGCTGAGCAGTTCTCTTAGCACTTTATAACTTACTAGCCACTAAGTGTGCCATTCACCGAAACTGTTGAGGACACATAACTTCTTCATGTAGAGGTCCCACCTCCGCGTAACCCGTACTCCCACTTCGTCCCTTCTCCACCTCATTCCACCCGTAATCCCACACGACGGAGCCCTTTGAGACCCTCTGCCCTTCGATCAGCCCCCGTTATGATACTGCTAATTTTTTTCGTTTTGTCTTTTTTTGTTTGTATTCCAACTCAAATTCCTGAGTACCGAAAAAGACGTTTCATAGGCAATTTATGTCAAGAATCGTCATTTTATAGGTTTATGGTACAAAAAAGTATCTCCATTGAGAAAAAACCAAACTTATTTCTCTTGCTATGATTTGTAGGTTCTACGGTACCAGACCTGTGAGGGTGGAAGAGCAGTTGAGGTACTATGAATTGATAGAGCCACAGCTGACGGAAGTCTACTTCAGACATAAGCCCATAGTTCTAGTGGTGGGAGAAGCCAACAGTGGTAAGACCAGCTTCATAAACTTCCTCCTCGGCAGTAGACACTTCATCGGCAGCCAAGTTGACGCCGAAAGGTATATATACATTAAAAGGAACCAATTTCCTGTACATCTTGCGCATTAGCATTTTATCTTAACTTGAAAGGCACAACTCTATGAAATTCGTGTGAAATGATGTATTTAAAATTAACTGTAAATAAAAACTACAGCTAATAGTTTTAATTGCACATCATAAATTTACGCAAAAAATAGCTTCCGAAGTTGTCAACTAATGGCGAGATGATGGAATCAGTTTTTGGAATTAGTCCTTGGGAGCTTTGAGCTGGGGAAATAGTTTGGGAGCTTCAAATATTTAACCTATTCATTCACCAAGTTTTGTAGAATGCAATAATATGAGCTGTAGTCGCAAACATAAAAAAAATATAACGTGTGACTCACATTTCCGCTAAAAAATAAAGAGGCACGAATATTTTCGTGGGAATGTGCTACTTTAATTTTTATCTGTCGATTAAGTTACCAAGTTACTTCATTTACATGTGAAGCATTACCAAAAAATATATCAGCATGGCAAATCAGGTTTTAGCAGTTATAGAAAGTGTAGCTATTTAGATAAGTGAATTTAATTCTTAGCTCGACTAAATAGTGGTGATTTCGTCCTAAATCATGGTTTAGTAATTTTTTTAGTAGCCGCCGTCAGCCGCTCAACGGCTATTATTTAGGCGCTCTCCTTTTTTACAATACAAAGAATTTGGATTGTATTGGTGCGCTGTGTTTTTTATTAGAGTTTTTCACACAAATATCAATGACTTTGATCATTCAAAACGGGATAAACAGGTAAAACCCAGCGGGCATTAAGTTTTGTCAGGGGGCAAAAGTAGGCTTTACTAATTCTTCAAGTGCTTAGAATGATGCAGCTGCCGGGATGTCCTTAATTTAAGGTTAGAAGGTCATTAATTGCTCTTGAACGAATTTCATAGCAATTATTGTAAACAACGTACTGGTCTTTCTTTTATGCAAATTTTTTGCTTGACAAGTTTTCACTTTTCTTTAGAGGATTCTTTGACTTCTCGAGTGACTTTTTCACGCTTTCGTTCTTCATTTTTGAGTGATCTCTATTGCTCTCACTCTTGTTGCTAATATAAAATTGGTTGCAGCATATCAGTAGTAAGGGCCAAAGAGCTGGGTCGGTAGTGCAAATGGTTATAAATCGGGGGTCAATGATTCGAATCCCGGTGGGAGTCGACTGTTTTTGCACCCGCCTGTCGTTTGAGAGCAATTCTTCCGACATTAGCCGGTTTACGTTTTTTGAGCTCAAAATGGTGCCATTTTTTGTATTTTCGTTTGGTTAGTCTTATGTTGAAGTTTTCAAATGTTGATGAAGGTCTTTTTTGAGACAAAATTACCATAATCTTTGACCATTTTATGAGCTATATAGTTTGCTACTACAAACACAAGCATACAAAATAATACTCATTTTTAATTTTTTTTGCAGTTTTTGAAATCTTTCGTTTATTTAGCCTCAGGGGCCGGGTAATCTCTTTTAAAGTTTGGTAATAACGCTTTGCATAAACTTTTGTAATAATTGAACGGTTTTCAACATTTTAAAAACTGTTTTTTTTGGACTGTTTTTTTGATAAAACCTGCTATTTTTTAAGTTTTTCTAAAATATTTGTCAATTTTTCGATTTTTGTCGAGCCTCAAAAACAAGAAACCTTATTCCACCGTCTGATGAAAAGATAATGAATGGTTTTTAGTGTCAATGGATTTGTTTCCAACAAATTTAAATTTTCGGTTTTTTGAAATTTTTAGATAAAAATTGCAACTTTTTCCCAATTTTTTGAAAACAGATCCCTTTGTTCAATTTTCCTTGCCTCAGTGGCCAGGTTACCTCCTCCAGGGTTTGTTAGTATGACATCACATAGTTGCTAGGAGCAATGGAACGGTTTTCAACATTTCAATAGCACGAGTTTTTTTTTGAAATTTGAAATTTAATTCTAAAATTATTGTCTATCAATAAATGAATTTTTCAGCCTTGGAATTGGGTTACTGATTTTCATTTAGACAGAAAAGGTTATGTAGATCTTATTATCGGGATTGCAACAACATTTCATTAAAATTTTAATTGATTTCAATTTTTTTGCATTTTTTTGAGTTAATCGATCTTCAAGGGCCTATGAAATTTTTCCGGTCTTGGTGATATAATACCGGATTGATTTCAGATAAAAAATTTGGTTTGAACATACTTTTGAAACTGATATATTTAAAGAGATCAAATTTTTCTTTTGAGTTAAACTCTTCAAGAGTTTTAGCAATGATTATATTTTTGTATAGTTTGTTTGATTATTTTAGTTTCTCCAATTTTGAGATGTTTTGTTTGTGTTTTGGTTGGCAATGTTCATTTGATCTGCTGGTCAGGTAGAGTTTCGCTAAGTTTTTCTTTCAATTCTGCGGACTGTATTTCAGGACTTCTCCTGCTTTGTTTTTTTTTTAATTCGTTTTTACATTTTGATCACGTTTTTCGTTTTACATGGGTCACAATTTTTCACGTTTGACTTCTGACTTACCTCATTCACTGTCTCAACTGAATTGATCTGAAATTCTTTCACTCATTGAATTACGCAATGCAGTGAATACGGTCAAAATTAAAAGAGCAAAATCAAAAGAAACAGGATAAACATATAAAGCAAAGTCATGAAGTTATAGTGCTTTAGGTTATCAAAGTTCATTGAAGTGAATGCAAGCTGGCGCTAGCATTATGCTTAATAGCGTTCAATATAGAAGCTGAATTAAGTGTAGTTTTAGAACATAGCAGAATATGCTTTTTTGCGCACTAAATAAAAAATAATTGACACTTGTTTCTATCTCTTGTTCTACTCCTATTGTATTCTGTTCCTGTTTCAATCCCAATGTGCGTCAAGCGGTTCAACGGGTCAACGGTGGTTATTTTCTAGCAATATGCTGACTATGTTTGTAAATCTGATAGATTTCTAGATAACAGACCCATAAGTTATATAATGTTGTTCGTCGGAAAAAAATTTCAGTTCTTTTGGGCATGCTTTTCTCCAAACCTTTTAGTTCTTTAGAAAAAGAATTCTAATCCTTATCCGATATTTTAGGAGTCATTCACAACTTTCCTTCAGGCGCCGACTGCACTATAGCCCTCCCTAGTCAGAGATTTTGGTTTCAAAAAAGTTTCTCTAACCTATGCCCCTTCTGAATTGTTTGCCTCCCAGTCGTTCGAGAGCAATACGACAAGCGCTGTTCGGTTCATATTATTAATAGCCGCCCTCATATTCTCAGCCGGCTATTATAGCGCTCCTATTTTTTTTTTTGCTTCGTCGAAAAAAAATGTTTCGCTTTTTACCTCATTTTGCGCGCTTTTCCAATGAACAGAGTCAGCAATTCAAAATGAACAGAGTCAGTATAAAAAATTGAAGTCAGAAGTAGAAACGGGATAAACCCATAAAGCCCAATTTTAGAAGCCCGGTATTTGAACGTCGTTCTTATAAGTCTTAGTTACCATCTCTAATGCTTATTGGTATTGATAGTAGCCCCTCTGGCCCCTCTCTAAGAAACAGAAGTACGTTATCTGTTATCGACATCGATAATCTTCTTATTGATTGGCGCTAATTATTTTACCGCAAAATTGTCATAATCTTTGTAAACTAACAAACATTGATTCATAACATAAGAAATTTGAAACCAAAGGGGCACGTGACAACAATGTAATTAAGGTAATTTTGAGGACTAAGGTTTTGAAACATCAAAGAACAGAGTAGAAAAATCCGAAGGAAGGCAAGTCGACGCCCCCCAACCGAGCACCAAACGATCCCCCCAGAAGGCATCGACATTGTCATTTGGCGCTTCAAACGAACAGATCCAACCCGAACAGCAGAGCAACCTCCTCTGTGGACAAGTTGGTCAACACAGATGCTAAAGAGGGTGGAAAGGAAGCTACATTGAAAAAGAAATACGTGGAATGTTGGAAATGACAAATCAGATAAGCTTTGAGAACTTATATATTTTTTATATCACTCCATTTATTGATTCTCGGGTCAAATAACACACCACCCCCCCGCCCTCCCTGAAGAGGCGTAGTCACCAATTATCAATAGGGTTTGAGTAACTATAACTCAGGATTTCTCCTTTTTTTGAAGAAAAACAGGTTCTCAGCTAAGCGATTGTTAAAATTAATTGCAGTTCAAATTGTTATATTATAAAATTCGGGTCCGGTGAAACTTTTGCAAAGATTACATTAACCCAGCAGCCAGCCAGTGCAATCCGGCCAACCGGACATCTCTACAGCCTCAACCAGCCGACTTCATCGTTCCGCCAGTGGAACATCCAAGCCGTAGTCGACATCTACACCAACCCAGCAGCCAGCCAGTGCAATCCGGCCAACCGGACATCTCTGCAGCCTCAACCAGCCGACTTCATTGTTCCACCAGTGGAACATCCAAGCCGTAGTCGACATCTACACCAACCCAGCAGCCAGCCAGTGCAATCCGGCCAACCGGACATCTCTACAGCCTCAACCAGCCGACTTCATCGTTCCGCCAGTGGAACATCCAAGCCGTAGTCGACATCTACACCAACCCAGCAGCCAGCCAGTGCAATCCGGCCAACCGGACATCTCTGCAGCCTCAACCAGCCGACTTCATTGTTCCACCAGTGGAACATCCAAGCCGTAGTCGACATCTACACCAACCCAGCAGCCAGCCAGTGCAATCCGGCCAACCGTACATCTCTACAGCCTCAACCAGCCGACTTCATTGTTCCACCAGTGGAACATCCAAGCCGTAGTCGACATCTACACCAACCCAGCAGCCAGCCAGTGCAATCCGGCCAACCGTACATCTCTACAGCCTCAACCAGCCGACTTCATCGTTCCGCCAGTGGAACATCCAAGCCGCAGTCAACATCTACACCAACCAGCAGCCAAGCAGTGCAATCCGGCCAACCGGACATCTCTACAGCCTCAACCAGCCGACTTCATCGTTCCGCCAGTGGAACATCCAAGCCGCAGTCAACATCTACACCAACCCAGCAGCCAGCCAGGGCAATCCGGCCAACCGGACATCTCTGCAGCCTCAACCAGCCGACTTCATTGTTCCACCAGTGGAACATCCAAGCCGTAGTCGACATCTACACCAACCCAGCAGCCAGCCAGTGCAATCCGGCCAACCGTACATCTCTGCAGCCTCAACCAGTCGACTACATCTTTCACCCAAGGTCATAAAAGGGCCCCCCTACGTCGCCCAAAGGCCCCCAAGGTCGCCAAAAGTGCCCCAAAGGTCACCAAGAGTGCCCCCCAAGGTCACAAAAAGGCCCCCAACGTCGCTCAAAGGCCCCCCAAGGTCACCAAAAGTGTCCCAAAGGTCACCCAGAGTGCCCCCCAAGGTCACACAAAGTGCCCCAAAGGTCACGCAAAGTGCCCCCCAAGGTCATCAAAAGTGCCCCAAAGGTCACCAAGAGTGCCCCCCAAGGTCACAAAAAGGCCCCCCAACGTCGCTCAAAGGCCCCCCAAGGTCACCAAAAGTGTCCCAAAGGTCACCCAGAGTGCCCCCCAAGGTCACACAAAGTGCCACAAAGGTCACCCGAAGTGCCCCCAAAGGTCACACAAAGTTCCCCAAAGGTCAACCAGAGTGCCCCCCCCAAGGTCACAAAAAGGCCCCCCAACGTCGCCCAAAGGCCCCCCAAGGTCACCAAAAGTGCCCCAAAGGTCACCAAGAGTGCCCCCCAAGGTCACAAAAAGGCCCCCCAACGTCGCTCAAAGGCCCCCCAAGGTCACCAAAAGTGCCCCAAAGGTCACCAAAGTGCCCCCCAAGGTCATCAAAAGTGCCCCAAAGGTCACAAAGATTGCCCCCCAAGGTCACAAAAAGGCCCCCCAACGTCGCTCAAAGGCCCCCCCAAGGTCACCAAAAGTGTCCCAAAGGTCACCCAGAGTGCCCCCCAAGGTCACACAAAGTTCCCCAAAGGTCACCCGAAGTGCCCCCAAAGGTCACACAAAGTTCCCCAAAGGTCAACCAGAGCTCCCCCCAAGGTCACCAAAAGTGCCCCAAAGGTCACCCAGAGTGCCCCCCAAGGTCACAGAAAGTGCCCCAAAGGTCACCCGAAGTGCCCCCAAAGGTCACACAAAGTTCCCCAAAGGTCAACCAGAGCTCCCCCCAAGGTCACCAAAATTGCCCCAAAGATCACCCAGAGTGCCCTCTAAGGTCACACAAAGTGCCCCAAAGGTCACCCAAAGTGCCCACAAAGGTCACACAAAGTGCCCAAAAGGTCAACAAGATTACCCCCCAAGGTCACAAAGGGCCCCCAAGGTCACCCAAAGTGCCCCAAAAGGCCACCCAGAGTGTCCCAAGGTCACGAAAGGGCCTCCCAACGTCGCCCAAAGGCCCCTCCAAGGTCACCAAAAGTGCCCCAAAGGTCATCCAGAGTGCCCGCCAAGGTCACACAAAGTGCCCCAAAGATCACCCAGAGTGCCCTCTAAGGTCACACAAAGTGCCCCAAAGGTCACCCAAAGTGCCCACAAAGGTCACACAAAGTGCCCAAAAGGTCAACAAGATTACCCCCCAAGGTCACAAAGGGCCCCCAAGGTCACCCAAAGTGCTCCCAAAGGTCACACAAAGTGCCCCAAAGGTCAACCAGAGTGCCCCCAAGGTCACAAAAAGGCCCCCAACGTCACCCAAAGGCCCCCCCCAAGGTCACCGGAAATGCCCCAAAGGTCACCCAGAGTGCCCCCAAGGTCACCAAAAAGTGCCCACAAAGGTCACACAAAGTGCCCAAAAGGTCACCAAGATTACCCCCAAGGTCAAAAGGGCCCCCCAAAGTCACCCAAAATACCAACTAAGATCACCCAAAGCCCCCCAAAGGCCACCCAGAGTCCACTTAAGGTCATCCAAAGCTCTTCAAAGAGCCCCCGAGTTCACTCAAGTTGATCTCACTCAACCCTCGAAGAAAAGCAAGGTGCCCTCCAAGCTCACCCCAAAATTCGCCACAAAATTATCCGTGTGTCCACCAACGTCATCCAAATTGACAAATATCAACCACCTAAGGTCAGCAATTTATCCCCTTAAGCCCCCAATAACATCCTAGATTATTGGATTAAGAATTCTAAATTGACGAACTTACCCCTCAAACAGACCAAAACATATAAAGAGCAACAAAAAATGAAGACAACACTAACAAAGAAATCAAAATTCGGAAATAGCAAGCAAAGCATAAATAGCACTGTCAAGCTTTTCCACCAACGCTTTAAAAACGCGCAACTGCTTGAGAGTGAAATAAGGAGGCAAATATCAGACAATCTTGATTCAGAAATAGTTTCACAGACGTTTCAGGAATTCATCCGAAATGTCGAAAAAACAGAAAAAATCGTGGAGGTAATGGCCCAGTCCGAAAGCAGTCAAGTCTTGGAACCTCTTGAAGAGGCAGAGAAGCTAACTACAATGAAAATTGAAATAATGCAAATTGTCAAGCAACACGAAATTTCGATGAGAAAAGAAACCTCCAGAGCAAGTAGCAGATCATCACTTAGAAGTCGAATGTCAGCTGTTTCAAGCACTTCGAGGATAAATCAGCAAAAAACCACCGGAAGCAGGCATGTTGACAACCAAAACAACACTCTCCTTTCTTCAAAAGACACTGCTGAATTCTCAGGAGGAACGAAAATCCAAACCAAAGAAAATGAAACAACAACAACAACGATTGGCAAATACAATTTGCGGAACTGAAGCATACCAAAATGGGGCGCATGCACGGGTGGAGAAGCCGATTTTGACCCACAAACAGATCTCCCAAGTCAGAACGTCATTTCACAAGAAGATGAATCTGATAACAACGATGTAAATCATCTAGACGGATCTGGTGATCATAATTGGACAACCGAAAATCCCATTTCCATTGTTCCTAATAACCTAAGAAAAAACAACGTGCAGCCGAACTACACACGAAACCCTGAGGGAATATACTTACCTTCTAGGCAGAAAATGCTACAAATTAAGACGCAGAATTGTCTGAATAGTCAGCAACAACGAGAATCCTATAACATATTCCGTCAAAAGACACCAGAACCTTGTCTCCTACCGAAAGAGGGCCGTGGAATCACAGAGGTGGTGGCAAGCTTACAAGAAAGTCAAAACGTTGCATGCCAATTAAGAGAAATCTCAACAATATCACACGCCAAAAGCAATGCATATCCTCAACAAATCTGTTCAACCCAACTTTCTACATAAATCCCATTATCAACTCCTGGCATAAACCAGCATTGTAGCTATTCGCAACCAATCGGCAGCCTCAGCAGCAACCAGGGTTTTTCAATTATGAACCCCGAAGCAAATGGTCCTTTAATTCATCATCGCGTTGCGCAAAACATCCTTCCTGCACAAAGCCATACACATTTTCAACCGCGCCACAGCACACAGCATCTCACAAAGTGGAAGGAAAAGGAATCGCTCAACTCACTTGGCGTCGTAAATAATTGGCCTGAAAGTCTTGCCCAAAACCACCAAAAGGCCTCAATAAAACAAAATTACTGCCAAGAGGGTTTCGTACCCCCTGCAACTCAGCAGATGATACATCCACCAGGCCTCCATCAGCAACTGCCAACGGCACGTGAACAATATGTTCAACATAATAACTGTACAAACCGTCAACAACCCTCTTCGGAAAATGTAAATGGTCACCAACAACCAATCCACAATGGAAATAAAGCTAATCAGCAAACTGCGCGTCCACAATACTCCGACAGCTATCATCATCAGTCATTCTTTCGAAACAACTATCGCTCAGTGAAGCTGCCAGACATACGAAGACAAAAGTTCGACGGAGACCCACTGAAGTGGAATGAATGGTCCTGCATGTTTTCCTCAGCTATTCATCAAAACCGTGACATCACTGACAATGAAAGAATGAGCTACCTGCAAACATTGGTGGTTGGACCAGCAAGAGAAGCCATTTCGGAATATCTCTGTAACCCCGGATTCTATCATGATGCCTTATCGGAACTTGAAAGACGCTTTGGAAATCCTCAACACGTTGTCGCCGCCCTCACCAAAGAACTCGAACTGTGGCAGAGATCACAAGCAAACGACCACGCAACATTGATAAGCTACGCTTCTTTCCTGAGAAAACTAGTCCAGACATTTAATGCACATGGTTTTTACGCAGACTTGAATTCTACCTATTTAGTCCGGATCGCCCGAGATAAGCTACCATGGTCATTGAAAATGAAATGGAGTGAACACCTAGTCGACAATGGAAGTCCATTTCCAGGATTGGAAGACCTCTCGATATGGATGGATAAACAGGCTAGAGCCTGTGAACATCTACAGGACAACAGCTTTTCCAGCAACGAAACGAACAACGGAAATCACGACAAGAACGACCGCAATAGAGGTAAATTTAACCATAAATCTAATTTCAAAAACAAAGAAAGAAACGGAAACCAAAAATTTAGCCAATCTGGCTACAACAAGAACCACCACAACCAAAACCCGAACAATAATAACCAGAACGCAAACGAACATCATCACAACAACGCTAACAGAGCAAAAACATTTGAAAGCAACAACAGTAGTTTTGTTCACAAACCACTCAATCCAAAGAAGCACGAGTCTCAACAAAACAGAAGTACAAACTGTCCGGTCGATCAAGGAGACCATTACATAGGGAAGTGTCCAAAATTTCTGCAAATGTCACCGTTTGAACGTAATGCTGAAGTCAAGAAGAATTTTCTTTGCTACAATTGTCTTAGCTCAACCCATAACGCAAAAACATGTCCATCGAAAGTTTCATGCAGACATTGTTCACGGAAACACCACTCAATGCTACATGACAACAATTACGTCTCACAGCAAAAAACAAACGCTACTCAACACGAATTACCACTGTGCGAGTCCTTTGACGAGATCAGCAAAGAAACAAAATCACCAAACTACACGCCAGTTTTCCCTCGAAAAATTAGAAATCAGCTTCCAATGGTTCCCATTAAACTTTACGGTCCCAGCGAAACATGCGAATGTTATGCTTTACTTGACAGCTGCAGCACGATATCGTATGTTTTCGATCCCATGGTAACCAAACTCAATGCAGCACGAACGAGCCCAGAATCAACTCTGAGCGTTTCGACAGCCTTTGGTGATTCCTCAATGGAAGCCAAACTTGTACAACTTGATATTGGACCCTTTAACAGCAACAAACCACTGTTTCGCTTGAATTACGTGTATTCAATTAACAATTGGCATTTTGATGACGCCCCCGTTTTAGAACTGAATGATGTTTGCAGCAAACATCCCCATTTGCAACACATCAGTTTTCCCAACTGGAAAACAATCCCATCCAAGTATTACTTGGAATTGACGCAACACAGTACATCCTCGAAAGAGAGTTTTTACAGGGACCCAAAAACACGCCATTTGCAATCAGAAATCTGTTAGGCTTGACTGTAACTGGTCCAATCAAATTCGGCCATGAGAAACAACAAAGAACCAACTTCCTTTCTCTTAGCTATGAAGCATTCGACAGAGAATTGACGCTCACAACAAATGAAGATCCTCTGGCAGATTATATAACCAGCTTCTGGAAGATAGATTCATCGGGAACGGAAAATGAAAATGAAACGCCTTTGTCAAAAGATGACACCAGAGCACTTAAAATACTGAATGATACAGTGCGTCACACAGGCGAGAGGTACGAGATCGGTCTTCTCTGGAAAGAAAAAGTAAATTTGGAGAACAACTATCCTGTAGCCAAGGCACAAATTCAAAGCCTCGAAAAGAAACTAAACAAAGATCAGCTGCTGAAAGAGATGTATCAGAAGACACTCGATACAGACATCGAGAAGGGATATGTCAAGCCAGTTATTTTCTCTAGCATTGCCCCTAGCCGCGTATGATACCTACCACATCACCCAGTCACCAACCCCAATAAGCCTGGAAAGGTACGGCGAGTTTCAAATGCTGCATCTGTTTTTAAAGGGAATTCTCTGAACAGTAACCTTTTGACAGGCCCAGACCTGATCAACAATCTGGTTGGTCTCCTGCTTCGTTTCAGAGAAAATCCAGTTGCAGTCAGCGCCGATATTGAGGCGATGTTTATGCAAGTAGGTATAATTGAGAAAGACCAGCCTTCAATGAGATTTCTCTGGCCCACCAATCACAGTGTGAAGCAATTCCAGTACACCCGTCTCATTTTTGGCGCTCGATGCTTACCATCAACAGCTATTTTTGTCCTCCAGAAAACGGCAGCCGATTTTGCGCTGAACCAAACGATTCAAAATCTTGTTAAAAATAGTTTTTACATGGACGGTTTTGTACATTCCTTCGAAACGGTTGAGATTGCACAAGAAGCCGTAGTGTCGCTGAAGAAAACCCTCATGAGAGCCGGCTTTAACTTGACAAAGTTTGTCTCCAACGTGCAAACAGCCATAGACAATGTCAGCGATGGTGAAGAAAGTAGCGAGGACTGTCACCGCGTACTTGGTGTTCAATGGAATAAATCAACTGACAAATTTTTCCATCAGAAACCATCAAAATTTGAAACCAACGCAGAGAATTACACTGTTCGAAAACTACTATCTCTAATCGCATGCCTTTTTGACCCGCTAGGGATTATAGCGCCCGTAATCATCACTCTGAAAACTGTACTACAAGAGATATGGAAAGAGGGTCTAGCATGGGATGACAGCCTGCCAAAGGAGAAGATTAAATCAATTCAAACATGGATAGACAATTACATGTGCTCTCGCCCAATTGAAATCCCTCGCTGCCTAACACTAGACGTAGCGACCAGAAAAGCCTATGAACTACACGTTTTTACGGATGCTTCTCAACTAGCCTATGGTGCCGTTGCTTATGCCCGAATTATCTCTGAAAACGGCGTATCTTGTAGCTTCCTAATGAGCAAAGCCAAAGTTGCTCCAATCAAGCAGCTAAGTATCCCAAAACTCGAACTTCAAGCCGCCGTCCTTGGAACCCGTTTAGCTCACTTCATCAAGAAACACCATACTATAGAGTTCAAAGATACCACATTTTGGTGTGACAGCATGGCTGTCCTGGCTTGGATCAAAAACTCAGAAAAACTTAAAGTTTTCGTGGGCAACCGAGTTAGCGAAATTCAAAGTCAATCGCCAACCAGCAGCTGGAGACATATCAGTGGGAAATGCAATCCAGCCGATCACGTTTCTCGAGGTATTCTTCCTGCTGACATTAAAGAGCATTGGCTGAGCCCACCAGCATTTTTGTTCAAACCGAAAGAAAGCTGGAGCACTTTTCTCAACACCGAGAAGACAAACACCACAATGGCGCGACAAACAATTCAACCAGTGGTTGCAGCAAAAAATTTCTCAAAATGGACGAAGTTGTTAAAAGCAACAGCCCAAGTGTTTCGGTTCATCGAAATCTTGCGAACTAAATCCAAAAGAGCACTCAACATCAACGATGTCGAAAACGCCAGGAACCACCTTTTTCAAGTATCTCAGCAGAATTCATTCGGTCCCTCAATCGCTCTCTTGAATAAAAACAAGAATTTGCCATCCAAAGACAAACTTCTGCCGCTCTCACCCTTTCTGAAGGATAATATTTTAAGAGTTGGTGGCAGAACAAAGAGAAGTACTTTGGGATATAACACAAAGCATCCAATTGTCCTTAACGCAAAGGAATCAATCGCCCGACTATTCCTGGAGAAGTGCCATGAAATCTGCATGCACTTTGGAAGAGAGTATGTCAAAAACTTTGTACAGCAAAGTTACTATGTTTTTGGCCTAAGAGACTCCTTACGCAGCATTTCATACAAGTGCTTTGAATGTAGACGTTTTAAAGGACAAGGTCTTCAGCCACCTATGGCAGATCTGCCTGATGCCCGATTTCCAGAAAACGAATCACCCGTAACCTTCACGAATGTAGGACTTGATTATATTGGGCCCTTCACCGTTATTCAAAGAGGCAAAGAAGAGAAGGCCTATATCTGTCTTTTCAACTGCTTAGTGACTTGAGCAGTACACTTGGAAGTGACAGAAGATCTGACAACATCAGCTTGTATGACAGCCATCCGCAGATTCATTGCTCGACGGGGACAACCACGGCTCTTACTCAGTGATAACGGAAGCAACTTCCTGGGAGCCAGAAAACAAATCAGAAGACAAAATCTGCAGTTGGACCACGACTTTATCAAGAACAACTTGTTGAACCAGTCAGTTGAATGGCGCCTCAACCCTCCATCTGCTCCTCACTTTGGAGGCGTGTGGGAGAAGCTCGTACAGATAGTAAAACGAGCTCTTCTTCTGAACTTGGGTTCTGCCAAATTGACTTGGGACGTCTTCACAACCATTGTCGCAGAAGCAGAATGCTTAGTTAATGCACGCCCCTTGACCCACGTCAGAAGCGACAACGAAGACGAAGATCCACTAACCCCAAATCATTTCCTTATTGGTCGAGCTTTCCCTAACATACCAGCCTGTGTGTTCAATGAGAACCCTTCACTGAAGACGAAAAGTTGGACGCAGATCAGACAACGATTGGAAGCAATATGGAAGAGGCTGGTCCGAGAATACTTGCCTACCCTGAACACCCGAAGGAAGTGGACCAACCCAGAATCAAAGCTTGAAGTCAACGATATTGTTTGGGTACTGGAAGAGTGGACTCCCAGAGGAATTTGGCCCCTAGAACGCGTGACAAGGACGTTCACCGGCCCCGACCAAACTGCTAGATCTTGTGAAGTAAAAACCGCTCTAGGTCTTCTAACCCGCCCAGCTGTGAGATTAGCACATGTTTTCCCGAAACCAATCCAACCAGGTTAGGTAAGGCAGGCCCCGAGAATGTTATCGACATCGATAATCTTCTTTTTGATTGGCGCTAATTATTTTACCGCAAAATTGTCATAATCCTTGTAAACTAACAAACATTGATTCATAACACAAGAAATTTGAAACCAAAGGGGCACGTGACAACAATGTAATTAAGGTAATTTTGAGGACTAAGGTTTTGAAACATCAAAGAACAGAGTAGAAAAATCCGAAGGAAGGCAAGTCGACGCCCCCCAACCGAGCACCAAACGATCCCCCCAGAAGGCATCGACATTGTCATGTTCAACTACGAAATGCCATCAAAATAAATTGGACTTAAAAAAAGTTTTTTTTTTAGAAAATTTTTTTTTTCAATATCTTCTATTCTTTCAATCCCAATCATGCTTATTGGAATCAACGGCGGCTATTTTCCGGCAATCTGCCGGGTATGTTTGATTTTTATCCTACAGGTCCACAACGGGTTTCTCCATAATAGACAAGGGTCGGGAGGACGAGCGAGTGAGCGGGAGGAATTTGGTATCAGACCCGAAGAGGCCATTCAGAGATTTGCACAACTTTGGCAACGACTTCCTTGAGAACTTGCATCACGTGCTGGTGTCCGATGCACATATTCTCGAGAACTGCTATCTTGTGGACACACCAGGTAAATTCTTTATGTTCATCCGTTAATATTCATGTCTATATATTTATTTTTTGTCTCTGCAAAATTATG
This sequence comes from Convolutriloba macropyga, assembly GCF_964194025.1. Classification (NCBI taxonomy): domain Eukaryota; kingdom Metazoa; phylum Xenacoelomorpha; order Acoela; family Convolutidae; genus Convolutriloba; species Convolutriloba macropyga. Next base: position 25,397,703 of record NC_134470.1, read on the forward strand.
ATCATTGTTACATGTGGATTTACTGTTCAATTTGAACACAAAATTATGAGTCACTGCTCAGGAAAACTATTGATTAAAAAACAACGAGTTTCCGACGCAAATATGATACGCGACCTAATATATTAGTTTATGGAATCAATTTTTGTCAGAGTCGAAGCTACTCCTTTAGTGTCTCCAAACGTGCCTCTGGGTCTATATAATATAAACATATCCTGAGTCACCCTCTCATCACACCCTATCATAAGCTTATCATCGCACGTCGTAGAACTGATCATGTCACGTGTCGGGTTTCAACGGTAACAAAGGTTTTTCCAAATTTGAAAATGAGTATTGCCCGGTTTTACCAGGATTTTTTCAAAAACGACTGAAGAATTGATCAAAGCTCTAAAAATCACGGTTCCGAGCTGAGGGATTTGGTAGAGAAGTACAAACTAATTGTCAACTGTCATTTATGGGGAACAGCTGCGATAGCCTTCTCTTGGTTTTTCCTACGACTCAAAGAGGAGTATCGGTTTTCTTGAGGTTTTTAACAAAAAGTACTATGTGTTCAGGCGGCGTTTTGACCAATATTGAAAAATTCTAAAGTTACAGTGTGGGCAGACCTTTGCTGAGCAAAAGATAAGTTTTGTTCATTAGGTGCGTTGAATAGAATACTTTTTGGCTTTGAATAGTTTTTTTGTCCATTTGGCTCATACTTTTAATTGTTTTAAAGTTTTTTTGCAGAAAAACTCTTTGAAGGTGACTACAGTAAATAAATATATATAATGAATCAATTTTGACTGTTTCTGTCCGATTTATACAATTTTTTTCTTGAGAATTTTAATTTGTTTATTGAAATAAACATTTTCAATTACTCTTCAGGAGTTTAAATTTTAAGTTATTGACATTTCAGCTATTTTTGAAGATTGGTTCTTGAAAGTAAAAGAAAAGGTATTCATATTTGCAATTTTTCTGTATTTGCGGCAAAAGATTTCTTTATTTTGAGTTTTTGATTTTCTTTCAGGGTATAATTTTGACTGGAAGATCGCTAAAGAAAACTGTGAATCGCCAGTTCCAAATAATGAAACTTATTTCTTCTTCAACTTCAACACTCTTAACTTCGTATTGTATTAATAAAATTCTCAACATTCTTTTTGCTTTTTGATCTAGCATTTCGATATCAGGAGACTTTTTATGTTGAATTTCTTAATTTTTGCTTAAACTAAATTGCTCACATTCCAAATTTAAGTCTGCTGCTAATATAAAGGCTTATACGCGAGAAAGAGTGTCTTCTTCATGCAAAATTTCTGCTTCACCGTTTTCTCCTAGAAGATTCTTTCATTTGCACATCTCGAGTGACTTTTTCATTCGGGACCTTTGGAATTTTTCATGCGATTGAAATTGCTTTTCTACATTAATTAAGTCTGTGGCTAATATAAAAGTGGTTGTGAGCGATTACTGAACACGGTCAAGAACACTGTCCGACGCCTGTTGTTTGCTGGTTTTTGTTTGTTTATTTCGGCGTTGATTTCCTCCACTATAACGCCGTTCTGAGCTTTTGATGTAAGAAGCATTATTTGTTGTTCTATGATTATAAGAAGCATTATTTATTGTTCTATAGGCATTACTTTTCCCTATTTTGTCTTTCAGCTGTTGCAGTTCAAAATTAGGAGACTTGGGTATTTGACATTGGTTTTTTTGAGAACATTATTAGTTTTATTTTTTATTTTTTTTTGGTTTTTATCCTTATTAGTGGCTCTCAAACGAAGTTTGTAGCAATTATTTTAGTCCTGTTGGTCTTTTTATGCGATTTTTTGCTCGACCAATTTTTTGTCTAACCCATTTGTTTTTTTTTGTAGTAAAAAACGGGGTAAACAGGTAGCGCCCAGCGGGCATTAAGTTTCATTGGAGGCCCTTTCCATAAAGGTCAATAATTAAATTTCATTAGAGGCCCTTAGATGAAGCTACCGGGAAGGCCATAGTTTAAGGTCGAAAGGTCATTTTTAGGAGTTTATGAGCCCAAAATGTTGCTCTTTTTCTTGCCTTTGTCATTTTTTGGATTTTTGTTGGGCCAGTCTGAAACTGAGGCCACCTAAAGTTGATAAACAATTTTTCCAAGACTTAAGCACTTTTTTAGACCATTTCAAGAGCTATATGTTTGGTAATTCAAACAAAAACACGCAAATGTATACTAGCTTTCACAGTTTTTTTTCAAACGTTTTGAAATTTTGTTGCCATTTTTTAAGTTTTTCAGCACTAGTTGTCAAGGAACTTCATCTAAAGTTTGATAATAGGCTACTGCATAGTTTTAGTGGTAAACTCTCCATTATTTTCAATTTTTATTGACATTTATTGTCATTGTTCCAGTTTTCAACTTTTTAAGATTACAAGTTTTATGTTTTGGTACTCCAAACAGAAACACGCAAATTTATACTAGCTTTCACAGTTTTTTTTTCAACTTTTTGAAATTTTGTTGCCATTTTTTGTGTTTTTCAGCCCTAGTTGTCAAGGAACTTCATCTAGGGTTTAATAATAGGCTACTGCATAGTTTTAGCGGTAAACTCTCCATTATTTTCAATTTTTGTTGATATTTATTGTCTTTGTTCCAGTTTTCAACTTTTTAAGATTACCAGTTTTATGTTTTGGTACTCCAAACAAAAACACGCAAATTTATACTAACTTTCACAGTTTTTTTCAAGTTTTTCGATTTTTTTGCCATTTTTTGAGATTTCCAGCCCTAGGTGTCAATGAACTTCCTCTAGGGTTTGATAGTAGGTTACTGCATAGTTTTTAGTGGTAAACTTTCCATTCTTATAGTCACTCATTTCTATAAAAAATTTTCAACGTTGCCCATCATTTTTAATGTTTAATTGCTCTTGAACGTAGTTCATAGCAATTATTGTAAAATTGTGTGTCTTTTTTATGCAAAATTTTCGCATGACAATTTTGACTTTTCAAGTGAATTTTACGCCCTTGACTTTTTGCATTTCGCGTGATCTAAAATTCTCTCTCAATCACATTTTCCAGCAGCTGAACTCAATTGGCGGCTATTCAATACTAAAAGTCAAATAAAAAGTGGGCCGAAATTGGTGCCATTTTCACTTTAAATCGTAATGTTGGTGTAAGTTAACCTCTAGTGTGGTTATTTGAAGACCACTATTGAACTTCTTAGACCCATTTAGACTCCACTCCCCCCCCCCCGACTGAAGCGGGCTGCAATTGATTACAGCTCCCAATAGTCGTTCAAGAGCATTTCTTCCGACGTTTAGTCGGTTATGTTTAATTGCTCTCAAACGAAGTTTGTAGCAATTATATTAGTCCTGTTGGTCTTTTTTTTATGCGATTTTTCGCTTGACCGATTTTTCGTCTGACGCTTTTGACTTTTCGTCCTCAAAAACGGGATAAACAGGTAGCGCCCAGCGGGCATTAAGTGCTCTTAGAGCCTTTCAGCTCTGTTTCAGCCCGTGGCTAGCTACTGACGAAGCCAACCGCTCGCCGGTCGTTTGAGAGCAATTCGCCCGACGTTAGTCGGTTATGTTTTTGTTTTCTAATCAATTAATATGTTAATAACAGTTCTTAGTTGTTGCATTTGAGGCATAAAGGAACCTAATTGATGGTTTTGATTCACACTTTCTGTTTGGGTTTTTGTTGCCCTTGTACTTAGTGTATTTCATATCGTCTTTAATTGACAGTTTTGGTTTCTTTTGTGGTTTTAAAAAACATTACTCGAGTTCTGCCCTTTTCTGTTTGCCATCTTACTAATCTCAATCATAACAGATCTCATCGATTGCTAATCTGGCACAAGTTTAAACAAAGATTTCTTTTAATAGCAAATTTTGTTATGGTTTAGGCATTATTTGTTTTCAACAAAACGTAAGAGCCACCTGTTGTTTTTTGGTTGTCTGCAGTTTAGTTTCCTTCAAGACACGTCTAATTGGCCAAATAAGGAGCTCCAAGTTAAATGATTTTTGTATTCAGTTTTCGGCTGATTTTATTAGTAACTGCTTTCGTAGAGAAGCAATTATTGTTAACATGTTTGTATTTTTTATGCAAAATTTTTGCTTGACCGTTTTGACTTTTCGAGTGACTTTTACGCCCTTGACTTTTTGCATTTTGCGTGATCTAAAAATCTCTCTCAGTCGCAATTTTAAGCAGCTGAATTTGGTTGACAGCAATTTAATACTAAAAGTAAAACGAAAAGTGCGCTGAAAATTGTGCCATTTTCACTTGAAATCTTAATAGTGGTATACGTTAACCTCTAATGCGGTTATTTGACGCCCACAATTGAACTTCTCAGTCCCTTTTCGGCTCCCCTTTAACCCCCCCCCCACCAAACCCACCCCCCCCCCCCCCCCGACTGAAGCAACTGTAATTGATTAGAGCTCCCACTAGTCGTTTGAGAGCATTTTTTCCGACGTTTAGTCGGTTATGTTTAAATTATGCCAAATTTATATATGAACTGTTTTTAAAACTTTTGAACCTAGCCTGACCTTGTTATATCTGTCTTTTTTCATTAATCGCAATAATAAGTAGCTGTTTTTACAGCTAGCGGTCTAGGTTATGCTGTGTTGAAATGTTTTGTTTTATAGTCACGTGCTTCATCGTCATTGAGGTCTCAAATTTTGGTTTTTTGTTTTTCTCATTTTTTCCCTGTGGGCATTGTATCCGTCATTCATCGCCCCGCAAGCATTTGAAAAATTCATATTGTCAAAATTTTATTAAAATTTTGTTATTGCTTTTATAAAAAAATTGAAAAATTCGTTTCGGAAAGGAAGTTTTTTTTTTAATTGTTGCCCTTTTTTAATAGCCGCACAGCGATAGCTGGGGCTATTATCGGCCTTTTCTTGGTTTTTTACAATTCAAAAGATTTGAATTGTATTGAGGCGCTGTCTTTTTTTTAAGATATGTTCACACATTTTCATGATTTTTGAAGTCAAATTGGAGTAGTGATTTTGGTCACGCCGAAACAGGAAATGGAGCGAAAAAACAAGTGGTTTTATGGCGTGAATTTTTTTGCTCTAAATTTAAAGTAGAGTAAGAAAACGGTGTTTGAACAAAAAATCGCTTTCTCGCTAGTGGTTTTTTTGTTCACATGCGGCAATTTCACTTTGATTTTTACTGTTTTTTCAATTTTTTGGATCGGATTTTTTTCTAATTGTTTTTTCCAATCCATTCATAGTCCGTTTTAGGTCTAGTTTTTTTAGTCAATGAAAATTCTTCGAATTGTACGTCAGGACTTGTCCTGCTATGTTTTTTTATTTCGTCGTCATGATTTTTGTTACGACCATATGACGTCACAGCCACTTTTTGTTCATTCGTTCATGCAATTTCAACTGAATTGCATGTGTGACGTCATTTTTCGCTCTAAGTGGAGCGAGTTTTTTTGTTCATGCGCGTGATTAAATTTTTGGTCACACTTGACTTACCTCACTCTCAAAAATGACTTCCTCACTTTGAAATTGACTTTTTTTTACTTAAATTCAAAGAGATAAGGTCAAATGGGTGTGTGTCACTCTAAATGAAGGTTATTCGAGATCAGCTAATAGAGGCAGCAATAACTTATACAGATTTTAAATCAAAATATAACAGATCAGCCCTCAATGAAAAGACGAATTTGTTTGGTCTGTCTTTTTTACTAATTTTTTTAAGACTGCCGATCTACGAATCTATTGCGGCTATTTTCTGGCAATCTGCCAGCTATGTTTTTGCTTGTTTGAGCTATCTAGCGCCTCTTATTCGACTAGCATAGTGTGTTATCACTCAAAAAATTTAAAGTTCAAAACATCAATTGCCTCAATTCTCGGGATGGTATTTCAGGACTTGCCGCATTATGTTTGTTTTAGGATATCTTCACACCATTGCTGATTTTTTGATGTCAATGGGATATCATTTATAGACTATTGATAAAAATCACGCTGCAGTAATAAAAGAAATCAAAAACCAATCACTTTAAGTCTTTTTTGAGCCTTTAAAAGAATCCGGATTGAATGTTCCAACAATATTTCCGTTTCTGAGAGAGTTTTTTTTGCACGTGCATCTAATCGATTTACGTATACAATGATATCCAACCAAGAATGCCATAATTTTTAGGCTTGTGATTAACGGCGTAAACTACAAATTTTCATCGGAATTCAGAATATTGTAAAAGTTCAAATCAAATGTCGGTAATTATTTGGCGCAGGTGCTCTTGATTTTTACAATTCAAAGAATCTGAATTGTATTGGGGCGCTGTCTTTTTAAAGTCTCGAAGAGGCTTTATAGTTTTTAATTGCTCTCAAACGAAGTTTGTACCAATTATATTAGTCCTGTCGGTCTTTTTTATGCGATTTTTTGCTTGACCGATTTTTCGTCTGACGCTTTTGACTTTTCACCCCCACTGTTGACCCCCCCCCTGTTGACCCCCCCCTGTTGACCCCCCCCCCTATTGCCCCCCAGCGCTCTAATGCCCCCACCCCAGTGATGCCACCCCAATCATCCCCCAGTGACACCCACCCCCCCCCCCTTCCCGTCGATAATAGATTACTGCATTATTTCTAGTTGTAATGGAATGGTTTCAACATTTTAACATCACGAATTTTAGAAATGTTTTGACAAAACGTGCAATTTTTTTCAAATTTTTTGAAATTTTAGACCTTACTTAGATCTTTCCAGACCCAGGGGACAGGAAACATCCTAAGGGGTTCGATAATAAGTTACTGACAAATTTTCAATGGCAATGGAATAGTTTTTCATTTTTTTAATGTCTCAAATTTTAGCAATTTTTTGATAAAATTTGCTTTTTTCAATTAATTTGAAATATTTTGTAGTTTTTTTAGAATTTTTCTATCTCAAGAGCCAAGGAACCTCCTCTAGGGTTTGAAAACAGGTTACTGAATAATTTCTAGATTAAATAGTACTTCTAGCAAGATTTTAATATCACGAATTTTCGTATATTTTTGATACTTTTTGCCATTTTTTTCCAATTTTTTTAAAATTTACAGCCATTAATCAGATTTTTTTGAGCCTCAAGGTTGAGAAAACCTACGTTAGGGTTTGATAATAAGATACTGAAAGTTTTTGGATTGTCATGGATTAATTTTCAACTTTTTAATTTTAAAAGTTTTTGGCAATTTTTTTCTGTAAAACTTGCAATTTTTTAAAGTCTTTTGAATAATGTCGTCTTTTAGATTTTTCTAGCCTCAAGGGCCACGAAACTTCCTCTAGGGTTTGATAATATATTACTGCACAGTTTATAGATGTAATGGAATGTTCTTCAAATTTTTAATGTCACTAATTTAAGCAATTTTTTAAAATATTTGCAATTTTCTCATGTTTTTGACTTTTTCCGGCAACAGAGGCCCTGGGACCTCCTCCAAGCTTTGACAATAAGCTCATGCATAGTTTCAAGAGTTATTGGGATGGTGATCAACATTTTTATGACTCCAGTTTTAGTAATTTTTGGATAAAAATTGAGCTTTTCAAAATTTTGGAAAGTTTTGTTGTTCCAAGTGTATGAATCTTTATGATCCTGTGAAACTATTTCAGGCTTGAAACAGTGATACAGGATAGTCTGTTGAGACAATTCGTTGGTTCTTAAGATATTACTGTCTTGAATTTTAGAAAGATTTTTTTAAATTTTGCAAATTTTTCCAAAATTTTTCAATGTTTTTTGTCCTTTACTGAGTCTAACGACCATTACTGGCCAACAAAATTTTTCAAGTCTCGCAGATGGGTTACTTGACAGAACTTTCGAGACAAAAAATGGTTTTACGTTTTTAATAGCCGCCCTCATCTTCTCAGCCGGCTATTATAGCGCTCCTATTTTTTTTTTACTTCGTCGAATAAAAAAATGTTTCGCTTTACCTCATTTTGCTGCCTTTTCAACATTTTGCGTGAAATCTTTTTGACTTCTCTAGGCTAGTTTCTCTCTTCTCTCATTCTGCTAAAACTGATTTTGAACATCAGTTGCTCAGCAAAGCAATTCAAAAATGAACAGAGTCAGTATAAAAAATTGAAGTCAGAAATAGAAACGGGATAAACCCATAAAGCCCAATTTTAGACGCCCGCTATTTGAACGTCGTTCCTGTAAGTATTAGTTACCTCTCTCTAATGCTTATTGTTATTGATAGTAGCCCCTGTAGCCTCTCTCTACGAAACAGAAGTATGTTCAACTACGAAATGTCATCAAAATAAATCGGACTTAAAAAAATGTTTTTGTACAAAAATTTTTTTTTCAATATCTTCTGTTATTTCAATCCCAATCATGCTTATTGGAATCAACGGCGGCTATTTTCCGGCAATCTGCCGGGTATGTTTTCTTATTGCGAAGTTGAAAATTTTTTTAATTTTGTGTTTTTCAGTCGTTTTCTATATGATTTATTTATTAACGAGGTTAAAAAACTAGAAGTTGCAGTGTCGAATCCAATCGTGGAAGATATTCATGTCTCTCTTTCTCTCTCACTCTCTTTTTGTTAGGGTTCCTTCGCTTCTCTTTCTCGTTCTTGTTTTATCTCTCTCTCTCACACACACACTCTCTCTCTCTCTCTCTCTCTCTCTTTGTTTATGCCGCACTTCAGCTGCTGTTATGTAGCGTAATGTCATCATCTCTGATCCTCATTATCAATGAGTTATAGTTGAAATAATTTTTATCATAAATGATCTAACAGGCACTTTTTAGGAAACCATTGTTAATTGCTTTCAAAAGCAATTTGTGGCAAATATATTAATCCTGTTTGTCTTTTATGAAATTTTTCACTTGGCCGATTTTTTGTCTGATCCAATTGGTTTTGTCTTCAGAAACGGGATAAAGAGGTAGGGCCTTGAGGTCACTAATCCGTGGCTAGCTGTTGACGGAGCCAACCGCTGGCCGGTCGTTTGAGAGCAATTCGCCCGACGTTAGTCGGTTTTGTTTGTTTTTCAGTTTCGTTTTCTTTTCAAATTTTGCCATTTAAAACGAGTCTTATTGCATATTTAATGTTGCATAGGTGAAAATGTTCAGTATTTTTAGGTCATAACTACATGTTTTTGTGATCCTATCAGTGTTAGTGTTCAAGAAAAAAGCAAATTGTCAGTGCTGCTCTTCTTTGTTTTTTGTTTTCTGGTCACTCGATATAATTAATTAGAACCCTCATCAGGCTTTTACAGTGGCAAAATGTTTCATTTTTGTCGCTCCAATTTATAGATTTTAGTAGTTGTGACATTAACAGTACATGTTTTTAAAAGTTTTTTGATTTTTAATACTCTTTCGTATTTTACTTTTTTGTGGTCTGGTCAGCAAGTCTCATTGATGATAGCTCCCCTCGGTGTTCATATGAGACATAACTGAACCTTTCAACAGTTTTTTGTTGATAGCTAATGGTTTTTTTGACCTGCCCACTTTTTGCTTTCATGCAATATTGGTGTTTATTATTTGCCACAATTTTAGTTTTGTTGTTGTGGCATTTAATTTCCTTAATGACAGGCAAGATTGGCTCTATAATAGAGAACAAGTAAACTTTCTTAAATTTAGTTTGTTACTTTTTTGCCTTAAATTCTTTGTTTTCTATAAATATTGAAGTTTCGAGTTTTACGCGTATTTGTTTATTTTTAATAGCCGCGAAGCGATAGCGGCTATTATTGGGGACATCGTGGTTTTTTTTACAATTCAAAGAATTTGAATTGTATTGGGGCGCTGTCTTTTTTTTTAAGATCTGTTCACACATTTTCATGATTTTTGAAGTCAAATTGGAGTAGTGATTTTCGTCACGCCGAGGAAGTGGAGCGAAAAAGCAAGTGGTTTTGCGGCGTGAAATTTTTTCGCTCTAATTTTAAAGTAGAGTGAGAATACGGTGTTTGAACAAAAATTCGCTTTATCGGTAGTGGTTTTTTGTTCACATGCGGCAATTTAAATTTGATTTTTACTGTTTTTTCAATTTTTTGGATCGGATTTTTTTCTAAATGGTTTTTCCAATCCATTCATAGTCCGTTTTAGGTCTAGTTTTCTGTTTAGTCAACGAAAATTCTTTGAATTGTACGTCAGGACTTGTCCTGCTATGTTTTTTTAATTCGTCGTCTCCATCGATGATTCTTACGACCTGACTTCTTGGAATTGACTTCAGTGACTTCTATTGCTTTGCAGTTAATAAAATTTATGTACGTGACGTCGTTTCTGCTTTTAGGTCAATTGCGTGACTTACCTCACTCAAAAAAATGACTTCTGAACTCACTTATGGAACTTTAATTTTTTATGAAGATTTACTTGTTAATAGTGTGCATCTAAGTAGTGCCCATCTTGTATGCCCTAATTCGTGATTAATAGTGTTGAGTTTTTGGTTTCGAATAACAATTTTGAAATAGCTACTTAAGGGCTTTTTCCTTATAGAACGTATGTGTCAAAAAATTGACAGTCCGAAGCTACTACCCAAAAAGTCTTGTGGTCTATTAAAGGACTGGTGGTCGATCTGTCTATCTTATTTCTTTAGGTGTTTCAATTCATGGAAGGCCACGCGTGTCTATCGCGGCTATTTTCCGGCAATCTGCCGGCTATGTTTGTGATTTTATTTTTTAGCATCACTGATGCTAAGTCACCTGACAAATCTCGTCGGCCGTCCTATGCCAAATATGTGTTTCCTTTTGCTCATTTTAATACAAAATACTAATTCAACTGACTAAGCAACCAGTTTTTCGATAATTTTTCCAATAGGTAGAAATAATAAAATGATCTTATAGGCTTTCTCGACGTTGAATGTCATGATCTTGTCAATAACATGAAAATGTGATTTTCATGATTTTGATGGAGCTATTTTTTAAGGAAGTTTCTACATATTGCCAGAACTCTCTTTCTTGTGTATTTATCTAAATATTTGAAATTTTTTTCTTACTGGTTTTCATTGGCCTTAAAACCATCAGATTGCGCGCCTTTTTTGTATGCTTTTCAAAGATCCTTAGCGCGAATGGTTTTTTGTTTTGCGGTTAGGCTTCCCAGGCTGAGGCGCCAGACGGAAGCAAGTATGTCCAGACCGTCCCAGGCGGAAAGTACCTATGTCCAGACCGTCCCAGATGGAAGGTGCCTATGTCCAGACTTTCGTGCGTTCACCGGACTTTCGTGCGTTCATGTCCAGACTTTCCTGCGTTCACCGGACTTTCGTGCGTTCATGTTCAGACTTTCGTGCGTTCACCAGACTTTCGTGCGTTCACCAGACTTTCGTGGGTTCATGTTCAGATCTTCGTGCGTTTTTTGATGTTTCCAGACTATGTAATTTTAACGCACGAGGCCGCCCTCGTGCGTTCATCTTCGGTCTGTACATACTTGCTTCCGTCTGGGACCTCAACTTGGGTTACTTTAGTTGAAAAAGATAAGGTCAATTGAATATATGCCACTCTAACTGAAGGTTACTTGAGCACAGCTAAAAAAACAACTCACGAGATACGATTTCTTCTGAATCAAAAATGACAGACATCTCCGCAATAAGTAAAGAAACTGAAATTTCTCTATTTCGGTCATTTTTTCCATTGGCATTTTAGGACTGTATGTCTATCAAGCTATCACAGCTAATTTCTGGCAATCTGCTCGCTATATTTTGGCCTTTCATGTTATCAGGTCTACTGAAAGGGTCTACGAAGGCGAGGGATGGGTATGAAATGAAGGAAGTGATCAAGTGGTTTGCCTCTGTTGCCGATTCCATCATGCTAGTCTGGGATGCCCAAGTATGGAGGATGTCCGATTCACTCATTGAGCTATTCAGAGTGAGAAAACGTTTTTAGTATTAACATGGCCAAAGACGAAATGAAACAGCGTTTAAATAGTTTGGATGAAAACACTTTTATTTGCTTGTTAATGGCCGCAAGATAGCTGAGCCTATTATTGGCCTTCTCTTGCTTTTTCACAACTCAAAGAGGAGCACTGGTTTTCTTGAAGTTTTTGCGACACAAAGAGGAGTATTGAGATTCTACAGGAGGAGTATTTGAGATTATACGTGTATTGAGATTCTACAGGTTTTGTTTTCGAGAATGGACTTCTGTTTAATAGCCGCACAGCGATTGCTGGGGCTGTTATTGGCCTTCTCTTGGTTTAATTACAATTCAAAGAATTTGAATTGTATTGGGATGCTGTCTTTTTTAAGATTCAAACAGCGATAGCTGGGGCTATTATTGGCCTTCTCTTGGTTTTTTATTTACAATTCAAAGAATTTGAATTGTATTGGGGCGCTGTCTTTTTTTAAGGATCTGTTCACACATTTTCATGATTTTTGAAGTCAAATTGGAGTAGTGATTTTGGTCACGCCAAAACAGGAAATGGAGCGAAAAAGCGAGTGGTTTTGCGGCGTGAATTTTTTCGCTCTAATTTTAAAGTAGAGTGAGAAAACGGTGTTTGAACAAAATTTCGGTTTCTCGGTAGTGGTTTTTTGTTCACATGCGGCAATTTCACTCTGATTTTTACTGTTTTTTCGATTTTTTGGATCGGATTTTTTTCTAAATGGTTTTCCCAATCCATTCACAGCTCATTCTAGGCCTAGGTTTTTGTTTGAATTAAATTTTTATTTCTCGCTAGTGGTTTTTTTGTTCACGTGCGGCACTTTGATTTTGGTTTTCTGTTTTTTTTCTCATTTTTGATCTGATTTTTTTCAAAAATGGTTTTCTCAATTTTTATCATAGTCTATTCTATGTCTAGTTTTTCTGTTTAGTCAATGAAAATTCTTTGAATTGTACGTCAGGACTTGTCCTGCTATGTTTTTTTATTTCGTCGTCATGATTTTTGTTACGGCCATATGACGTCACAGCCACTTTTTGTTCATTCGTTCATGCAATTTTAACTGAATTGCATGTGTGACGTCATTTTTCGCTCCTAGTGGAGCGAGTTTTTTGTTCATGCGCGTCATTAAATTTTCGGTCACACTTGACTTACCTCACTCTCAAAAATGACTTCCTAACTTTGAAATTGACTTTTATTTACTTTAATTCAAAGAGATAAGGTCAAATGGTTGTGTGTCACTCCAAATGAAGGTTATTTGAGATCAGCTAATAAAGGCAGCAATAACTTATACAGATTTTTATTCAAAAAATAACAGATCAGCCTTCAATGAAAAGACGAATTTTTTCGGTCTCTCTTTTTAGTGTTTTTTTAGATTGCCGATCTACGAATCTATTGCGGCTATTTTCTGACAATCTGCCAGCTATATTTTTAAGATCTGTGCACACATTTTCATGATTTTTGAAGTCAAATTGGAGTAGTGATTTTGGTCACGCCGAAACAGGAAAAGGGGGAGCGAAAAAGCGAGTGGTTTTCCGGCCTGAAATTTTTTCGCTCTAATTTTAAAGTAAAATGAGAATACGGTGTTTGAACAAAAATTCGCTTTATCGGTAGTGGTTTTTTGTTCACATGCGGCAATTTCACTTTGATTTTTTTAATGGTTTTTTTTAATAGCCGCCCTCATCTTCTCAGCCGGCTATTATAGCGCTCCTATTTTTTTTTACTTCGTCGAATAAAAAAATGTTTCGCTTTACCTCATTTTGCCGCCTTTTCAACATTTTGCGTGAAATCTTTTTGACTTCTCTAGGCTAGTTTCTCTCTTCTCTCATTCTGATAAAAGTGATTTTGAACATCAGTTGCTCAGCAAAGCAATTCAAAATGAACAGAGTCAGTATAAAAAATTGAAGTCAGAAATAGAAACGGGATAAACCCATAAAGCCCAATTTTAGATGCCCGCTATTTGAACGTCGTTCCTGTAAGTATTAGTTACCTCTCTCTAATGCTTTTTGTTATTGATAGTAGCCCCTGTAGCCTCTCTCTACGAAACAGAAGTATGTTCAACTACGAAATGCCATCAAAATAAATCGGACTTAAAAAAATGTTTTTTTACAAAATTTTTTTTTTTCAATATCTTCTGTTATTTCAATCCCAATCATGCTTATTGGAATCAACGGCGGCTATTTTCCGGCAATCTGCCGGGTATGTTTTATTTTTTGAATCGGATTTTTTTGTGAATGGTTTTCGCCATCCATTCATAGTTCGTTCTATGTCTAGTTTTCTGTTTAGTCAATGAAAATTATTTGAACTGTACGTCAGGACTTGTCCTGCTATGTTTTTTATTTTGTCGTCGCGATTTTTGTTACGACCATTTGACGTCACAACCACTTCAAATCTGCTTTTTGTTCTTTCGTTCATGCAATTTCAACTGAAGTGAGCGCGTGACGTCATTTTTCGCTCTTAGTGGAGCGATTTTTTTGTTCATTTGCGTGATTAAATTTTTGATCGCACTTGACTTAATTCACTCACAAAAATGACTTCCTCATTTTAAAATTGACTTGAATTACTTTATTTCAGATAAAAGGTCAAATGGGTGTTTGTCACTCTAAATGAAGATTATTAGAGAGCAGCTAATAGAAGCAGAAAAAATTTATACATATTTTTAATCAAATTACAACATATCAACCTTCAATGAAAAGACAAAACTTTTGGTCTGTTTTTTTATTGTTTTTTGAGACTGCGGATCTACGAAGCTATTGCGGCTATTTTCTGGCAATCTGCCAGTTATGTTTTTTTGAGTATTGGTATTTAAAAGTAGCTTAATTTGGAAAATATAGTTCTGAGGAACTGCTGTTAAAATTCAAGGTGAAAAGGTCATTTTGAGATTTTTTGATCCCATATAAGTCCCTACTAACCTTCTAAACTAACCCCCCTCTCAACTATCTACAACTGTGTTTAATTACCACTTACTCTGCTCCCTAACCCCCTTACACTACCTACCTACCTAAGTCACTTTGAGAATTTTTGCTCCCATATAAGTACCTATTTGACCAATCCATCCCCTCCCACCACCGCACCTACCTCCATCCCCCAACCTATCTACACTCATCTATCTATCTGCTTTCCCCCGTACATACCTATCCCTTTCCTAACCACCCCACTCCAACTACCTCCCCAGTGCGTCGGATCCAGGAAATCTTATTAAGATCCCGGGTTTTTCCCGACAAGATCCGGGAAATACACGGGGAAGATCCGGGGATCTTACCGGGAAAATTACCGGGAAATTCAATATGTGCCAAGATAGAGCAAGTTCCCGCATTTCCCGCCGGAAATCCGGGACATTTAAGAACCCTTACAGGAAAACCGGGAAAAAATTAAATCCCGGCGGGATATTTTTGGGGATATTTTTGGATCACCAGCCTGCCACCTTGATCTAAGAAACGTGGGATAAGAGACAGTAAAG
Organism: Convolutriloba macropyga; assembly: GCF_964194025.1. Taxonomy (NCBI): domain Eukaryota; kingdom Metazoa; phylum Xenacoelomorpha; order Acoela; family Convolutidae; genus Convolutriloba; species Convolutriloba macropyga. Next base: position 25,412,849 of record NC_134470.1, read on the forward strand.
ACTGCCATTGAAATCAAAAAAATTTTCGGGAAGGATATATTTTGACCCCGAAACGTTTTTGTTTTACATGCAATCTAGTAAAAACAGTAGCCTTTGGCCTTTCACACAAGTTTTCAATTTATGTTTAAAAAAATAACATTTTTCAAAAATTAACATGTGCGTCTGCCGTGCTTTCCGCTATGTTTACTTAAATATTGAAACTTCCCGGCTTTCCTGCAAAGTTTTCCTCCCAAAAAATAAGATTCCTGTGTTTCTCGCTAACTTTCGCAAGAACTCAAGATTGTCGAGATTTCCTGCAAGTTTAATCGGACGAAAATTTTTTTCCGGGTTTCCCGACCAGATAACTGGTAAAAACTAAGGTTGCCGGGTTTCCCGACATGGCAACTGGGAAAAAACTAAGATACCCGTGTTTCCCGACAAGCTAACCGGGAAAACTAAGATTCCCCCGTTTCTCGGCAGGTTTTCCGAGATTCGATGCACTGGGTTCCTTCGGAGCCTAATCTTTTCAAAAAACCTTACCCCACATCCTACCCCCTTCTACTTACACCCTCGACCCTTTTACCTACCCTACCCCATCTATTTATCCTCCCCATACATACTTAACCCTCCTCACCTGGCTCTCTCCACCTCTGAACTACCCCCGCTGCACCTACCTCCCCCCGAAGCCTGCTCCTTCCAACTACCCCTCTGCCCCACACATCCTACCCCGCCCTCTACCCATCCAACCACCTACCTACGCCCCCACACAACTAACCACATTTCTAACTGAAAATTGGTTGTTTCTAGGTATATATTGCTTTGCTTTTAATTCTTTTTTAGTATTTCAGAAATAGCTTGAGTTGGGTTCCTAAGAATTTTATTGCACGAGTCTTCGCGTCAATTCCGGTGTTCTACCAAATATGTTTTTTCTACTGGAAATACTTTTTGTTCAGACGGCGTTTTGATCTATAATTGGGATCTCTTCTGTTTCACCACTCCCAGTGTTTTCTATGACCCCCAGTTACATATTATATGTTGTTATATAGCGCGTTACTATGTAAGAAAATAGCACGTGCGCCTAGGGCTCATAAAAAAATTATGCTCACTAAGCTAGGGGGGGGGGCGAAACAGAATAGCACCTAAAATTGAAACAAAAAATTGCCTTGTTAAATATTTTTTTCTGGACGAGAAAAGATTTTTGATCAAGCTCTGCGATAAACGAGTTACTTTTCGACTATGAAAAGTAATTTTGACAGGAAGGTGCATATAGATAATTGTTTTAGCCGTTTTTTCACCAATTTCTCAATCTTATGTTAGCAATTAATTTTTTGCGGAAATAAATTTTGACCGAAGCTCTATTAAAAGGTAACTTTCAGAAAATGATACCATAAAATTTCACAGAGCCTAATAATGTGTTTCCAGTTTAAAACGGGAACATCTTTCTTTCTCTTGGAAACCTCTTTTTGACGATTCATGAAATACCTAGAAATACTCTTTTTCGAATGTGAGGTGTTTTTCGTTTTATTTTAAACAAAGTTGTACCTACACTAATCTGATTATGGCGGTTTTTGTCCAATTCCTCTTTGCAGTTGCTTTATCTTTTGTTTTAGTTAATCAAAAAAGGTTCTGGACACAATAAGACATTAAGTTTCGTGTTACTGAATATTGATTATCTTACGCCAAATACTGGATATTTAGAGAAAAGTTCATGAACGTCTTTGCAAATATTTTGATGTTTCTATGTTTCGAATCTTTGATTTCTGTCTTCACTTTTTTAATTTATACAGATGGATGGTTAATTAATTTTTCTAAGCATCTGATGTTAACTAATGAAAATTATTTCTTTTTATACTTCACTTTTAAAATTTTCTTTATAGTATTTCAAATTACCTAGACAATTTTTTCTAAGTGCCATTTAGAAATAAGTTTGACTTTTCGTTTAAAACGTTGTAACGTTTCAGATCTTTGAACTCCTTTTTTCATTTTTTTAAAAATCTGCACAGGAAGAAGGCTGCGTAGTCTATTGAAACGTTGAATACTAAATAGTGAAATGTGTTTATTTCAACTTTTTTTTAATTTGATTTATAACTTTCAAAAGTCAAGATTTAGTCGTTTTCTTTCCGTTTTGAGCAATATGTCCAAGTTTTCTACATTCTAACTTGTATTATTCCAGCTTTTTCCTAAAAAAATAGTTTTTGTTAGTTCTGCTTTTATCAGTTGCTTTAAAGTTTTAATAGTTTTTGGCCTATTTTCAGATGGTCTTTTTCTTTTTTCTTGGTTTGCATTTTTTTGTTTATTTGACTCAACTAGATATCATTTTCTGGTACTATTCCTGGAGCTTCGGTTTTTGTTTTTAAAAAAAGACTTGAAATATTCTTTTTTTAATAATATTTTCTTAGGAATAATTTGAACTCATTTTGTCTATGATATTTAAAACAAGAACGAAACGTATTTTTTTGTTTTTACTGTTGTGAATCCCAAACGTTAGAATGAGCACTTTCTGGAGTCTTAATTTTTTGTTTTCTCATTCAATTTTCTCTCAGTATCGTTTCAAGGAATATTTTCTGCCTCCTCATGCTTTCACAGCCTCTGTCATATGGAATGTAGAGTTGATTGTAAAGTTATAGTTTGTTGAGAACAATGTCATCATTAATTTCATGAACTTTCTGGTTCTCTCTGTTTTTTTTTGAGAATATAAGTATTTGACCATCCAAAGAATTTTGGACATTTTTCAACTCTACCAAATGTTTTTAATAATATGAAATTTTGTGGTATCAATATTCCAGTGAAATCTGAAAGTTAAAATTATGCGTTATATTTTAAATGCGTGTGGTTTCCTTTACTCTTTCTTAAAGATGTAATTGTTTTCAATGTTGTTCAAAGTTGTTCCAATGATGCCAGTGCTCAAATCTTCTCCTTATGACTGCGGTTTGAAGAGTACAAATCTGATGAGGTCAAGAGTTACTGTTCTAGGACAAAAACTAGTCGTTTCGTCTGCAAGCACAATGTTTCGTACAAGATAAGTTCCGACGCTTCGATTCAGTTGCGGATCTCTTCCAGCTACAATTTTATTTTGTTAAAAGGATTTTGGTTACAACCATATGACGTCACAATCACTTTAAACCAGCTTTTTCTTTATTCGTTCAAGTAAATTCAACTGAACTGACTTTTCTTTAATTTATTTCAAACAATTAAGCTAGCTGCAGGAAAATAAGCTAGCAACTTGGAGTTAATTGGTAAAATTTTGCTACAGGAATTTTGTTTTGAGAACCTTAGCTTCAAAAACCTCAGCCAATTATTAGTATTTTGGGCTAATTTTCCAATATTTTAAAGATTTTGAATTTTGTCGAAAAAAGTTAGTTGCATTTATATTACTCATGCGCCCTGGTCGAGGAGTTTGTCAAAATTCATGTAAGAAGTGTGATGACAACCACTCAAAAAATATTTTTCGGCGGATAAATCTTAAGCATAATAATGAGTTTAATCTGCTAAATTTTCAGCATCTTTCTTGCATAATTTCAGCAATTTTCAGCACATTAATTGGATAATTAAGTATGATTTATCCACTGGAAAAATTTTTTCAGCGGCTGTCTGCATATTTCTTACATAATTTTAATTAATTTTCAGCTCATCTTACGCGTTTTCAAGGCTTTCCTTCAACAATTTGGAACAGTTTTGCAAAAGAAGTGCTGAAATTATGTACCAAAGGAGCTGAATCTACTGAATTTAAAATTTTCACAAGTGCTGAAAATATGTAAGAAATGTGCTCAATCACATGCTGATTTTAGGTAGGAAATGTGCTGAAATGTGATGAAATATTTTATTTCACTGGCTTCGGCACCTACCTTTCAATTTTCAGCGCAATCAGCATTAATCTTACATATTTTTCGCACATACAGTTGATTTCTTATAAAAATATCCCCTTACAGCTGCTGAACCCTCGACCGGGCGGTATTATTTACGAAATTATTCGGCCTGATGTATTTAACGTTAGAAACGGGATAAACAGTAAAGCCGGAGGCTATTAAGTCACTAAGCAGCTCTCTCAGGACCCGACTAGTCTTTGTACAATTAAACAAAGCTGTTGAGAAGGCAGAGAATTATGTTGCAAGGGCAGCTTTCTCGGTGGTTTGGAAACCATTTCGATCCCTCCCCACTCCCTGCACACTGAACCACGCACCCCAAACTCCTCCTAATGCGCCTTTTCTGCTAGCCTCGCTAAGCTCAAGCCAGGTTCTACTGAAGCCAACCGCTCGTCAGTCGTTTGGGACCAATTCTCCCAAAATTAATCATTTATGTATGGTCATTTGACTTCTCTTTGTTTCTCACATGTCCAACCAGGTCAGTACTAGCCTGCAAGTTAGTTTTTGTGCAGCTATGGCATAGAAGAATTCGTTTTGAAGACTTATAATGCAGACTTTAGCAATGGTATTTGCATTTATTTCTTCGGGTTTTTTGAAAATCGTTTGTACAACCTATTTGGAGTCCGCAGTTAGGTTTTTACGTAGATTTTAGCATTACAATGTTTTTTTTCTGAAAACATGAACACCAAGAACATTCAAACAATCAATTTTTGATGAATTGAAATCGGCACTTTTTCTAATAATGCTGGTGATGCCAATTTTTGTGAACAAGTCTCAAATGCTTTCTAGTGATGCAGAACTGAATCGTGGTTTTTCATTTCATATGTAATGTTTTAACAAATTTGTTATTTCTTTCAAAACAAGATCAGGGGGATGTTTGAGTGTTGCGCATTTTGTAAGTTATTTTTGCTCTCCCATATCGCTCTTGTTTAATTAAAAAAAACCGACTTTGGCACTATTTTATTATCTAAAGGTCTCACTGTATTGAGTGGTATATTGAGACTACAGTCTACAAAGCTACCGGATTTTTTGGCAATTTGCAACCTGTGTTTAAACTGTGCTGAAGGACTGTCTAAGCAAGCACCACTCCAAGCTGTGCATTGTGTTGAACAAGTGTGACTTGTTGAGAGTGGAGCACTGCATGGCTGGTCATGTCCCATTCCAAAACAACACTCGCAAGGTTGTAGCCAATCAGATTCTATGGATGGTGGCCAAGTTCTTCAACACATACTACCCAGTAAAGGTATATTAATTACTAAAAATAAAGGTTTTGATTATTCCATCGCAAGACATGCGAAAATTGACATCTCAACGCATCGAAACGAATGATTTCAGCAATGGAAGCATCGAATCATTCTTGGTATTACCGATAAAAGTATCACATTAATGACTATTTCTGACAACAATTTAAATATTTAGAGACTTTAGAGTACAAAATATAGTAACGGCAATAGACTGCCTTTTAGTTCAATCCTTCCACCAATTTTTTGCAGTTACAAAATTAATACCAGCCGTACTTTTTCTGAAGCCAATTTTGACCGATCGATATCTAATGCGGATAGATGAAAAAGTGATACAATCAAAAAGCTCTTAAAAACTGAATCGATCGCTGAAAGATAATTTCGAATAAATGATTTGTCGAGGAAACCTACGGGTTACAAATTTCAGCAACTAACGTTTAAAATACGCTTAAAATCCTCAATCAGATAACGAAATATGTGTAATAATCTTTTTCATGTAAAAAATTTCGCTTTAAGCCTCTATACCGTATTATAACATAACCACGTTATCATTTTTTTTTTAAGGAAAAAGTGAGATTTAGAGTTCCTATAAATATCTAACGTTTCACTTTCAGCTTTTAAGATTTCAACTATGCGTACGTACTTATAGACGTTTATAGTGCGCCATGGGAACGAAACCGGCAAATTTCCGTTAAAGTCGCCGTTGATATCTTACTAACGTTCGGATTGAGTCACATGGTGGATCATGAATAAATGAAAACCGGCAGTCCTATTTTTTTCAATGTATCAAAAAGTGTTCTAATAGGGTCGACAGCTTTAGTAATTTTGCTAATCAGGGATAGATTTTAAATTGGAGGACAATGAGCGTAAATTTTTAATAGCCGCTCTCATTTTCTCAGTCGGCTAATATAGCACTCCTAATTTCTCTTTTACGTTGATGGACAATTTGCAACACTTTAACTCATTTTGCAGCGTGTTTGACAGTTTGTGAGCAACCATTTTGACTTCACGAGGGTAGTCCAACTCTTCTCTTTTTCTGCTGAAGGTGCATGTTAAGCCATATTTTAGATGCCTCATGTTTGAATATTGTTCTAATTAGTTGTAAATAAAAGGTATAATGTTATTTTTTGGTATGGATTCCTAACTCTGTATACTTGAATTATGAAACCGTAGAATGTTTAACTACGAAATTCAATCAAAACATCTCGCACCTATAGAAGGTTTTTTGTGCTGATTTTTATATTTTTATTCGGTTCTTTCAATTAAAAGGCGCTATTTTTACACAACATATTTCTAGCATTGAAAAGGTCAAATTCAGATGTTTTGTTTCCATGTTTTTTGGTAACTGACAGTTAGCAATGTGGGACATAAAGTCAAGTTTTTTGCGGCAAATCATCTTAACTTCCGTATTTAGCCCTCTTGAAGTTGCATCCGCAACATGCCATTAATATGTAGTGAAAACATATTTCTAGCATTGAAAAGGTCAAATTCAGATGTTTTGTTTCCATGTTTTTTGGTAACTGACAGTTAGCAATGTGGGACATAAAGTCAAGTTTTTTGCGGCAAATCATCTTAACTTCCGTATTTAGCCCTCTTGAAGTTGCATCCGCAACATGCTTCACCACTAATATGTAGTGAAAACATATTTCTAGCATTGAAAAGGTCAAATTCAGATGTTTTGTTTCCATGTTTTTTGGTAACTGACAGTTAGCAATGTGGGACATAAATTCAAGTTTTTTGCGGCAAATCATCTTAACTTCCGTATTTAGCCCTCTTGAAGTTGCATCCGCAACATGCTCCACGGGCATTAATATGTAGTGAAAACATATTTCTAGCATTGAAAAGGTCAAATTCAGATGTTTTGTTTCCATGTTTTTTGGTAACTGACAGTTAGCAATGTGGGACATAAAGTCAAGTTTTTTGCGGCAAATCATCTTAACTTCCGTATTTAGCCCTCTTGAAGTTGCATCCGCAACATGCTCCACGGGGGCAACAGGAATAAGAGGGTAAACCACGAATAAATCCACCAAATAAAATATTGTTTCCAATTCCAGTTAGAATCCATAAACCCAAATTAATTTGAATAAAACTATATGCAACCCCATTTGCCTAAAACCGGAGCGCAAAAATATTAACAAAAAAGCTAATCAGCGAAAACACGGGCGAGACCGGACACGGGGCGGACGAAGGTGCCGTAAGCCGTTTTCACTTTAACTACTCTGTTGTTACCATCTCGTCCAGGGAACACTTCTTCTACTCTTCCCAGAGGCCAAATACCACGTGGGGTGAAGTCTTTCAGGACCCACACCACATCGTTGACTTTGAGTGAATTCCCGTCGTTTTCGGTCCATTTTGATCGCTTTATCAAGGTCGGTAGGTATTCCCGGACCAGTCTCCTCCAGATGTGGTTGAGGAATTGTTGAACATTCTTCCAAGACTTCATGTTAGCTGGCTTGGTTGACGGGAAGATACCAGGGGGAAGAGAGTTGTAAGGACGCTGAATTAGAAAATGGTTTGGCGTCAATGGTTCTTCGTTTTCCATGGCGTCCGACACGTTTGTAAGTGGTCTGGAGTTCATCATAGCTTCTGCTTCAACCATGATTGTGTGGAAAACGTCAAAAGTAAACTTTCTTGACCCTAGAATGATCAAGAGCGTCCGCTTGACACTCTGGATCAGCCGCTCCCAAGCGCCGCCAAAATGAGGGCCATAAGGTGGGTTGAAGTGCCACTTGGTGTTCTGTGCTGCGAGTGTTTTGTGAATTTTGTCCTTGTCGAGGTCATTCAGACACCTTTTGAGTTCTTCTTTGGCACCAACAAAAGTCTTACCGTTGTCACTGTACAAATCAGCGGGCTGACATCTTCGCGAAGTGAAGCGGCGGTAGGCGTTCAGAAAAGTGTCTGTATTCAAATCTGGACAGGTTTCCAAGTGAACAGCTCGCGTTACCAGACAAGTAAAGATGAGGCCGTAGTGTTTCTGAAGCTTATCTTTTTCTTCCTCAATGTAAAATGGGCCAAAAAAGTCTAATCCGCAGTTGGCAAATGTAAATTGTTTGTTTTCAGTCGGGAAGCGGCAATCAGGTAGCGGTGCCATAAAAGTCTCAATGCTTTGCGGTGCGAAACGTCGACAAAGGAAGCATTTGTATCTAATGCTCTGCAGTGTTCTGCGGAGACCAATTACGTAGTACCTTTGCTGTACAAATGCTTTAGTGGCTTCTGTTCCCTGATGCACACAGATGCGATGGGCATGCTCGAGGTATAAACGACAAATGTGATCTTTTGAATGAAGTAGTATTGGCCGCTTGGCCAACTCGAGTTCACTGGGAGCAAAAATTAGCCTTCCACAGACGCGTAATATACCGTTCTTATCAAGCATTGGGTTTAACGACCTGTGTTTGAATTTCGGGTCCAGTTTACGGCTACCTTTTAGCAACTCGATGACGGTTGGGAAGCAATTGACTTGCGACAATTGTATCAAGTAAGATTTTTATAATTCAATGTCTTCAACAGTGTATTGATGGTGACTGTCACGCTGTTTCTTCGCTCTGTAGATCAGATTGAAAACAGTAGCTATCGTTAGCAAAATTTTTGTCCATGTTGAAAACTGTTTAGGGTCGAGTACTGGTGTCTTGGTTCTTAATGCAGATCGTGTTGTTGCTGCACAAATCGGCATTTGCTTTGTAGGTCTACAAAAGACATCATTTGAGGAGAGAAAGTCTGGTGGCTTAAACCATTTTGCTTCAATTTCCTTGGGTTCTAAACCACGAGTACCATGATCAGCTGGGTTTAAGTTTGTCGCAATATGATTCCAATTGTCAGGTTTGCTTTTTACTTTTATTTCTGCAATGCGATTAGCAACAAAAACTGGTTGCTTCTTGGAAGAACCAATCCAGTCAAGGACAACTTGACTATCCGTCCAATAAAAAACATTGCTGATTTCAACAGAGAGTTCATGTCTAACAAAATTCAGGAGTCGAACACCTGTGACAGATGCCTCTAGTTCCAACTTTGGAACGCTCAACTGTTTTACGGGCGCTACTTTGCATTTCCCGATCACGAATGCAGTTTGTACTTCGTTGCTGGTCTTATTCAAGCTCCTGAGGTAGACAACAGCACACGTTGCAACAATCGATGCATCAACAAAAACATGTAACTGGCTCTCTGTCTCCAGTAGATTCTGTGTTGTCATCTGTCGTGGAATTTCAAGTTGAGGCATAGAGTGATAACTGTTAAGGAGCTTTTGTAAGGGATGTAGAAGTTCAATTGGCAGTGGCTCGTCCCATTTTCTACCTAACTTCCAAAGTTGCTGAAGAAGAATTTTGAACTTTATTGTCATTGGGCCAAGAAACCCAATTGGGTCAAAAATCGATGACACCAGACTGAAAAGTTTCCGTTGAGTATATTGTTCAGCTTCTTTAGGGAATTCTCCGAGGGATTTTATGAAAAAAGTATCTTTTTCAAGGTTCCATTTTTGTCCGAGGACTCTTGTTTCACTCTTGGGCTCCTCGAGGTCTTCTGGAGTAATACACTGAAGAGCCTGTTGATGGTTTGACAGGAATTTTGTGAGGCGGAAACCACCGGCTCTCAGGCAGTTCTTTACTTCAAATGCAGTCGCGTTGGCATTTTCAGGAGAGTCGAAGGACTGGATGTAGTCATCCATATAAAAGTAAGACTTTATAGCGCTCTGTGCTTTTGGATATGTCTCGACGTTGTCCTCTGCGCATCTGTTTAAGACAAAAATTGCACAAGATGGTGAGCAAGTTGCACCGAAAATCAATCTGGTAAATTGAAACTGTCGCACATAATTGTCAATAGACCATAGAAAACGTAGTGCAGATTGATCTTCATTTCGGATGCCGATTTGCATGAACATTCCTTCAATGTCTGCCAAAATAGCAATAGGTTTTTCACGAAATCTGACCAAAATTCCTATTAGACTGTTTAAGAGGTCTGGTCCTGTTAGAAGATTGGAATTTAGTGACTCGCCTTTGAATTTTGACGCTGCATTGGCGACACGACGCACTTTGTTTGGTTTGTTTGCGTTTTGAACAGGGTGATGCGGCAAGTACCATATTTTCTCAGGGGGTGGGTCTGTCATTTCCACTGGCTTGACGTAATTTTTCTCGAGATCTGTGACAAGAGTCTGTTGGTACATATCATTTAGTTTTGGATCATTATTAAGTCGTTTGTTCAAACTGTTTAGCTGATTGAGGGCAGAAAAATAGTTATTTTGAAGATTGGCAGGTACTTTCCATGGAAGACCAATTTCATACCTTTCGCCTGTGTGGTTGATAGTACTCTCAAGTATTCGAATTGCAGACTTTTCATCTTCAGTAAATTCTTGTATCAAATTGTCCAAGGTTTGTTCTGGACTTTTCCGACAGACATGGTATACAAATAGTTTCGATTTGTTAGAAGATTTTGAAGAGCGGTTTCCTAGTGTGTTCAGTTACTCTCCTGCAAGTGTCCATCCAAGCTTTGTCTTTACTCCAAAGGGGCGGATTTCGGTGCCTTGAATTACTTCAGTAGGATGCGTAAAGGCAAAAGCATTGACACCAAGGAGTGCTCCAATCTTACCTTCGGCAATGTCTGGGAAATATATGTGTCGAAGTTCATTGAAAGCATCGCAAACATAGTTTAGCTCAGTGACATTGGCTGCATTAACGTTTAATGTAGGGGTGCTGTAGGCTCTGGATATTTGAAACTTTTCATCAAACTGATTGAAAGGGAAAATTGTTATTGGTTGCTTTATTTTTGATAGGGGCATTTCGTAATCAACGCTTAGATATTGAACAGTAGTTGAAGATTGATATTCGCGTGGGAGTTCCAGATAGTCAGAAACAGCATCTAATAAAAACGTAAACTGACTGCCGGGGTCAATGAGAGCATACGTGTCGAATACTTTATCTTCTTTGATAAAGGATACTGGCAGCAGCTGTAACTGCTCAAACCAATCTTTCGGTGTACTGGATATTTGGTTGACATTGAAATTTTGGCTGGTAGAAGGTCCATTCAAATTCGCACGTTTTGATGACTGTTGATTATCATTATTTCCAAAATTTTTTCCGTACCTGAGATTGCCTTTGGGTTTGAATTGTGTTGTTTTATTCTGAGTTGCTTCACTACTTTTTTGCGTTTGTGAGTTGTTGTCGTCTTTCGATGACCAATTTTGTTGACCTGAGGATTTAGTTTGCTGTTGGACGTTGCTGGTAGTAAAAGCGGCATGTGTTCTGCTGAATTGTTTAGCTGGATTATGTAGTGTTGTATGGTGAAAACCATTACACACTTGACAACGCTTCGAGGAGGGACAAGTGTCTCTGCGATGTTGATTACTTAAACAGTTTGTACACAAGATATTTTTCTGGATAGTTTGAAATCGACCTTCAGCGGACAATTTATGGTAGTCTGAACAAGTTGCAACAAAATGCGGTTTGTGACATTGAACACAATTTGTGTGCTTGTTTGCAAACTGTTGCTCATTTTTCGAGCCGTTGTGATTAACCTTTCGTTGATCTAAATCGTTCCTTTGAGACTGTCTTGCAGTTGTTTGCTGAAACTGTTCTTGAACCGATTGTTGTGCTGTCACAGCAGGATAATTACCGTTTTTGTTGTGAGTGAAGGTACTGGTTCTATTTTCCTGGTTTACTTTGTCATAAACCCTTGCTTGAACATCAAGCCATTTTTGAAACTCAACAAGGGTAGTTGTTGTAACATTCTCTGTCAGGGTGTATTCAGTCCATTTAAGAAGCAAGTTGTGGGGAATTTTTTTCTTCGCTTTCCTCAATAAAGTAGACGATTGAAGGTCGGCTTGAAAACCTAGGTTCTGAAAAGCCTGGACAAGTCTCTTTAGAAATGAAGAGAATGCTATGAAGGATTGCTTATTGTAAGAACTATTACATTTCCAGCACTCTAATTGGTTGATAAAAGCGTTGACAACAACTGAAGGGTCGCCAAAGCGGCTCATTATCTCGTTGAGGGCTGTCTTATAATAGGATGGATCACAAGAGTAAGCATGTATCAGATCTTTTGCCTTACCCGACACTGAATTCTGTAGGTAGGTTATTCTGTGGGTGTCAGTAATTGAAATGTTATTGTGAACCATTGAGAAAAAATTATTTATCCACTCGTGATAGTGCATGGGGTTACCATTAAAGTTTTGCAATTTTAATGGCGGCAATTTGATTGAGCATTTTAGGTCGACAAATGTTGGCTGAAGTTCACCATTGGTCATTGCGGGGACAAATTGTCCAGCCGTAGCAAACACTGGAGCCTGATGCTGCCTTACGCTTGAAGTTGGCAAGATGTTAGTTGGATAAAGATTAGGTAGAGGTGGAGGTCGAAAGTGCGAAATTTCGTCGTTTGATTGACTTTGATTTACAGCGGGTTCAGTTGCCATGTTCTTGATGGGTAAAGGATATGATAAATAAGCGTTTGTGTTGTTCTGACCAATATCCACCATACTGGTTTGAGTAGCCGGATTGAGGCTATTGACTGGTTTGTTCGCTTCTTGAGCGGTTGTGGAATGCAATGTAAGAAAATGTAGATCGCTCTGCACTGACTGGATGTTTGCTTGCGCTGGGGTAGTAGATGGGTAAACAGGAGGCCTTTGAACTGCTAAACCCTGAATTGGGAAGCTGTTTGTCAAGGTTGTGTTTTTTACAGGTTCATTGGGACCGATGTTGAAAGAACTGACACGTTGCACAAAACTGTTTTCAGGCTTTTGAGGTTTGAGTTGAACATCTTGTTCTTTTGAAAAACAATAGCTCTGGACGTCCGAAACTACGTTTGCAGCTGTTGTTGGTTGTAGATTGTTTGTGAAACAATAATGCATAGGCTGAACGTAGTTTTGTTTAGATGAGTGAGGGTTTTGATCTATTGTCAAGGATTCAGGTCCATGATTAAGAGGTTTGCCAATAATTGCTTTGCCAAGGAATGGGTTTCCACATTCATCTTGAAGGTTTGGACAAGGTACGTTGACGTTTCGGAAGCCTCTCTGACTTTCAGGGGTCAGAGATAAACTGAAACGGTTAACAAACTGCTTTTTGTTTGGATTGAGAACCGTTGAATTCTAAATCCTTTGCCGTTAGAAAATTGGGTTCTTGGTTCAACTGGTGATCCAAGTCTGACATGTTGAGGGGCGGCAAAATTAAGGTTTCTTGCTGCTGACTAGCATTGGGTTGTTCTTGGGTGTTTGATGCCATTGGATAATAATGACTAGCATGATGTGTTGAGTTGGAGTCAACAAACTGGTTTCTGTTCTGTTGATGGAAATTTTGTTGTTGATTTATCAAATGGCTAATAAGAGGATCCTGGATTTGCTGGTTGTTCAGGAACATTGAAGGCTTGACTGGTCTTGGAGGAATGGGCGGTGGATTAATGAAGACTGTTGTGTCGTTCGGTTGTGAACTGGCTGCTTGCTCGACAAATGTTTCTTCAGTGATAACATTACGTGTTGGTGTTGATCGTTCTGAATCCAGTCGTCGGCTGCTTGGGCGAGAGGTAATTGTGACGTCATCGCGAAATCTTGTTGAGGACTGGCTTAAAAGACCATCATCGTCCAATGTGTCAACTTCCAGTTCGGATTGCTGCAGTCTGGATGTTAAAGCTTTCTGTCTGTCGAGAATCGAAGTTGCTGTACTCTGGTGAGGCTTCGCCCTCAACACTGCTTCTGTCTTCTTGTCCAATTCTGTTTGCAGCGTTTTGGCTCTGCTTATCAGTAGATTTAATGATCGGAAGCTCTTTCTATCGTTTATTGCCTTCTGTAACAAATCAAGCTGGCTTCTCAAAGAACTTTCCGTTGATTTAAACATGTTTACTGCAAACTGACACTCGTCGTTGTTCCTTTGCGACATCGATGATCTCTGTTGTTGTTGTTGTGGTTATGCTTGTCTTTCCGGTTAAAATGAAAACGGCTAAAAACCGGAGCGACGACTTTTTGATGTCAAAATCTAATTTGGCTAATCAGCCAAAATATTTCCTATAAAATTTCAGCGACGCAACTTTTTTCAAAAACAAGGATCCTAAGGTTGTGATGGTGCTAATTATAGTAGATTTTGTTTGCTAAAAAGAGAAAAAAAACTCGTTCGAAGGTTTATCGCTTTTTTTTATAACAGGACCAAATAACTGCTACGAATAGATTTTCTTTTTTTTTGTTTTCAAATGGTTTTTTTTCTCGGACTATGACTGTAAACTTTAGTTTGTGCTTTCTCCCTGAATGTAAGCAAAAAACAATTAGTTCTGCTGTTTTACTTTTACGAGAAGCCCAAAAGGAGGTTGCTGAAAAAAAATTATACTATAGCTTTTCTTTTTTGCGGAGCGACTAGGCAACGAGGGTTACAAGAAAAAACGTTGGTTGTTGAGTTGTCTCTGTGTTGATTTAGGAAAACCCACTAAGGACTTTACTGTGTAGAACTGCTTGAGGTGCTTGAGAGATGTTTTGCTCTTCTTGAAATAATTGAAATCTTCTAAATGGGGTGACTGCTGATACCAAAAAGAAATGGCTTCTCATTTTACAATGGTGACTTCTGAAACCAGTAAAAATTATCGATTTCTTCTCGGTAACTATTGGAACCGTGCAAAATTTGTTCTTCTGATTGGTGACTACTGAGACCAGCAGGGGAATAGGGACTTCTTCTCGGTGACGTTTGTGACCCCGGACAAGGAAAAAAATAAACGGTTCTTAAAGTTAACAGGGGAAAACTTTTTGAGTTTTTTTTGCTGAAGGCTATATTTTATATATATCGTTTTGCAAATCTTTCGAAAAATCAGCACTTTGTTCTAGCTGGGAAATTGTTTTATGTGTTTTGCTTTCTTTATCGGAGGTGTTCTTGTGATTTTGTAATAAGAGTTTTCTGTTTTTAAAGAAACCTGTTTCGAACTTTTTTCTGTAACTATTATTGATTCCAGACTCCGAATATAATATATTCGAAAAGAAAAATTGAGACAGTTTCAAAATTTTACTCAAAAAATGAGTTAGACTGTTTGATTTACAATTTAGGTTTTTTTTTTTGGCTTCAGAAAAAATTTTAAAAATTCCTGATCTTTCTTGTTTTTTTTATGAGATCCCAGTGTACTATATCGACTAAATTAACTTTCTGGCTACTGCAGAAATATCTCACAAAGATAGTTTAAGAGCTTATTTTGTGAAATAATAGGGTATGGGGGTCAGAAAATTGAAATGGGTTCTTTGATTTTTCTGATTTCAGAAAAATTTTCTGACAATTCTCGTTTTTGATGACTCAGTATACTATATCGACCAAAATAGCTTTCTGGCTACTGTAAAACTAACTCACAAAAATAGTTTAAGAGTTTATTTTGTGAATCAATAAGATAGGGGGTCAGAAAATCAAAATGGGTTTTTTGATTTTTCTGATTTCAGAAAAAATTTTCTGACAATTCTCGTTTTTGATGACTCAGTATGCTATATAGACCAAAATAGCTTTCTGGCTACTGCTAAACTAACTCACAAAGATAGTTTAAGAGTTTATTTTGTGAATCAATAAGATACGGGGTCAGAAAGTCAAAATGGGTTTTTTGATTTTTCTGATTTCAGTAAAAATTTTCTGACAATTCTCGTTTTTGATGACTCAGTATGCTATATCGACCAAAATAGCTTTCTGGCTACTGCTAAACTAACTCACAAAGATAGTTTAAGAGTTTATTTTGTGAATCAATAAGATAGGGGGTCAGAAAATCAAAATCGGTTTTTTGATTTTTCTGATTTCAGTAAAAATTTTCTGACAATTCTCGTTTTTGATGACTCAGTATGCTATATCGACCAAAATAGCATTCTGGCTACTGCTAAACTAACTCACAAAGATAGTTTAAGAGTTTATTTTGTGAATCAATAAGATAGGGGGTCAGAAAATCAAAACGGGTTTTTTGATTTTTCTGGTTTCAGAAAAACTTTCTGACAATTCTCGTTTTTGATGACTCAGTATACTATATCGACCAAAATAGCTTTGTGGCTACTGCAAAACTAACTCACAAAGATAGTTTAAGAGTTTATTTTGTGAATCAATAAGATAGGGGGTCAGAAAATCAAAATGGGTTTTTTGATTTTTCTGATTTCAGTAAAAATTTTCTGACAATTCTCGTTTTTGATGACTCAGTATGCTATATCGACCAAAATAGCTTTCTGGCTAATGCTAAACTAACTCACAAAGATAGTTTAAGAGTTTATTTTGTGAATCAATAAGATAGGGGGTCAGAAAATCAAAATGGGTTTTTTGATTTTTCTGGTTTCAGAAAAACTTTCTGACAATTCTCGTTTTTGATGACTCAGTATACTATATCGACCAAAATAGCTTTGTGGCTACTGCAAAACTAACTCACAAAGATAGTTTAAGAGTTTATTTTGTGAATCAATAAGATAGGGGGTCAGAAAATCAAAATGGGTTTTTTGATTTTTCTGATTTCAGTAAAAATTTTCTGACAATTCTCGTTTTTGATGACTCAGTATGCTATATCGACCAAAATAGCTTTCTGGCTAATGCTAAACTAACTCACAAAGATAGTTTAAGAGTTTATTTTGTGAATCAATAAGATAGGGGGTCAGAAAATCAAAATGGGTTTTTTGATTTTTCTGGTTTCAGAAAAAACTTTCTGACAATTTTCGTTTTTGATGACTCAGTATACTATATCGACCAAAATAGCTTTGTGGCTACTGCAAAACTAACTCACAAAGATAGTTTAAGAGTTTATTTTGTGAATCAATAAGATAGGGGGTCAGAAAATCAAAATGGGTTTTTTGATTTTTCTGATTTCAGTAAAACTTTTCTGACAATTCTCGTATTTGATGACTCAGTATGCTATATCGACCAAAATAGCTTTGTGGCTACTGCAAAACTAACTCACAAAGATAGTTTAAGAGTTCATTTTGTGAATTAATAAGATATGGGGTCAGAAAATCAACATGGGTTTTTTGATTTTTCTGACTTCAGAAAAAACTTTCGTACAATTCTTGTTTTTGAGACTCCAGTATGATATATCGACTAGAATGGCCTTCTCGCTATTTGAAAACTAGCTCAAAAAAATAGTTCGAAGGCTTTTTTGGTATTTCATTAGAAAATGCAATCAGAAAATCGAAATGGGTTTTTTTTTTTTCTGATTTTGCGACCATTTTTCTGACTTTTGGCCTTTTTCTCACCAAATTTTTCTTTCAAAGTAGTTAAATTGTTTTTACTTGCTATTAGAATAATAAAATTAGTCACAGTTTATCCATCGAGGTGCTATATTAACAGAAAACAGGTTTTTGGGGGACAAATTCCAATTTTTTGGTGGCTTTTTGTCGAAAAAATTAAAGATTTTTGGCTCGATCTAACCGGGGAACAGGACATCAGAGGTGGCGTCTGAGACCTCGGGCGGACTTCTGCTGGTGACGTCTGAAACCAGTAAAAAAACTAGAACATCTTGTAGGGTGACGTCTGAAACCCAACTTCCAAAAAAAATTGTCCTTGATGACATCTGATTCCAGTAAAAAATCAATGCATCATTGTCTGCTCTTGTCACAACCAAGTAATCGTTAGCGTATGTAATTGTAACATCAGAAGGTTGAATGTCGGTTAGTTACCATTAATATGTAGTGAAAACATATTTCTAGCATTGAAAAGGTCAAATACAGATGTTTTGTTTCCATGTTTTTTGGTAACTGACAGTTAGCAATGTGGGACATAAAGTCAAGTTTTTTGCGGCAAATCATCTTAACTTCCGTATTTAGCCCTCTTGAAGTTGCATCCGCAACACCATATTTTAGATGCCTCATGTTTGAATATTGTTCTAATTAGTTGTAAATACAAGGTATAATGTTATTTTTTGGTATGGATTCCTAACTCTGTATCCTTGAATTATGAAACCGTAGAATGTTTAACTACGAAATTCAATCAAAACATCTCGCACCTATAGAAGGTTTTTTGTGCTGATTTTTATATTTTTATTCGGTTCTTTCAATTAAAAGGCGAGTTGTAATGGGTATTATTGGCGCCTATTTAAAGACAAGCCTCCGGGTATGTGATAATTTCTGAATATGAACACCCAATTTATGCTTCCACTGATGTCGGTGAGCCGCATATTTGGATATTAGCAAAGTTCTTACAGAACTACATAACAACCTAATGGTCGTGGGCCTTACCAGATTCACAAGACAAAAAATCACAAATTTCGTTGGCCAGACGACATAATGATTGCACAAAAAACGGTTAAAAATTATTTTATGGCTTCTCATTTTACAATGGTGACTTCTGAAACCAGTAAAAATTATCGATTTCTTCTCGGTAACTATTGGAACCGTGCAAAATTTGTTCTTCTGATTGGTGACTACTGAGACCAGCAGGGGAATAGGGACTTCTTCTCGGTGACGTTTGTGACCCCGGACAAGGAAAAAAAATAAACGGTTCTTAAAGTTAACAGGGGAAAACTTTTTGAGTTTGTTTCTTTTTTTTGCTGAAGGCTATATTTTATATATATCGTTTTGCAAATCTTTCGAAAAATCAGCACTTTGTTCTAGCTGGGAAATTGTTTTATGTGTTTTGCTTTCTTTATCGGAGGTGTTCTTGGGATTTTGTAATAAGAGTTTTCTGTTTTTAAAGAAACCTGTTTCGAACTTTTTTCTGTAACTATTATTGATTCCAGACTCCGAATATAATATATTCGAAAAAAAAAATTGAGACAGTTTCAAAATTTTACTCAAAAAATGAGTTAGACTGTTTGATTTACAATTTAGTTTTTTTTTTTTGGCTTCAGAAAAAATTTTAAAAATTCCTGATCTTTCTTGTTTTTTTTATGAGATCCCAGTGTACTATATCGACTAAATTAACTTTCTGGCTACTGCAGAAATATCTCACAAAGATAGTTTAAGAGCTTATTTTGTGAAATAATAGGGTATGGGGGTCAGAAAATTGAAATGGGTTCTTTGATTTTTCTGATTTCAGAAAAATTTTCTGACAATTCTCGTTTTTGATGACTCAGTATACTATATCGACCAAAATAGCTTTCTGGCTACTGTAAAACTAACTCACAAAAATAGTTTAAGAGTTTATTTTGTGAATCAATAAGATAGGGGGTCAGAAAATCAAAATGGGTTTTTTGATTTTTCTGATTTCAGAAAAAATTTTCTGACAATTCTCGTTTTTGATGACTCAGTATGCTATATAGACCAAAATAGCTTTCTGGCTACTGCTAAACTAACTCAAAAAGATAGTTTAAGAGTTTATTTTGTGAATCAATGAGATACGGGGTCAGAAAGTCAAAATGGGTTTTTTGATTTTTCTGATTTCAGTAAAAATTTTCTGACAATTCTCGTTTTTGATGACTCAGTATGCTATATCGACCAAAATAGCTTTCTGGCTACTGCTAAACTAACTCACAAAGATAGTTTAAGAGTTTATTTTGTGAATCAATAAGATAGGGGGTCAGAAAATCAAAATCGGTTTTTTGATTTTTCTGATTTCAGTAAAAATTTTCTGACAATTCTCGTTTTTGATGACTCAGTATGCTATATCGACCAAAATAGCTTTCTGGCTACTGCTAAACTAACTCACAAAGATAGTTTAAGAGTTTATTTTGTGAATCAATAAGATAGGGGGTCAGAAAATCAAAACGGGTTTTTTGATTTTTCTGGTTTCAGAAAAACTTTCTGACAATTCTCGTTTTTGATGACTCAGTATACTATATCGACCAAAATAGCTTTGTGGCTACTGCAAAACTAACTCACAAAGATAGTTTAAGAGTTTATTTTGTGAATCAATAAGATAGGGGGTCAGAAAATCAAAATGGGTTTTTTGATTTTTCTGATTTCAGTAAAAATTTTCTGACAATTCTCGTTTTTGATGACTCAGTATGCTATATCGACCAAAATAGGTTTCTGGCTAATGCTAAACTAACTCACAAAGATAGTTTAAGAGTTTATTTTGTGAATCAATAAGATAGGGGGTCAGAAAATCAAAATGGGTTTTTTGATTTTTCTGGTTTCAGAAAAAACTTTCTGACAATTCTCGTTTTTGATGACTCAGTATACTATATCGACCAAAATAGCTTTGTGGCTACTGCAAAACTAACTCACAAAGATAGTTTAAGAGTTTATTTTGTGAATCAATAAAATAGGGGGTCAGAAAATCAAAATGGGTTTTTTGATTTTTCTGATTTCAGTAAAACTTTTCTGACAATTCTCGTATTTGATGACTCAGTATGCTATATCGACCAAAATAGCTTTGTGGCTACTGCAAAACTAACTCACAAAGATAGTTTAAGAGTTCATTTTGTGAATTAATAACATATGGGGTCAGAAAATCAACATGGGTTTTTTGATTTTTCTGACTTCAGAAAAAACTTTCGTACAATTCTTGTTTTTGAGACTCCAGTATGATATATCGACTAGAATGGCCTTCTCGCTATTTGAAAACTAGCTCAAAAAAATAGTTCGAGGGCTTTTTTGGTATTTCATTAGAAAATGCAATCAGAAAATCGAAATGGGTTTTTTTTATTTTTCTGATTTTGCGACCATTTTTCTGACTTTTGGCCTTTTTCTCACCAAATTTTTCTTTCAAAGTAGTTAAATTGTTTTTACTTGCTATTAGAATAATAAAATTAGTCACAGTTTATCCATCGAGGTGCTATATTAACAGAAAACAGGTTTTTGGGGGACAAATTTCAATTTTTTGGTGGCTTTTTGTCGAAAAAATTAAAGATTTTTGGCTCGATCTAACCGGGGAACAGGACATCAGAGGTGGCGTCTGAGACCTCGGGCGGACTTCTGCTGGTGACGTCTGAAACCAGTAAAAAAAACTAGAACATCTTGTAGGGGTGACGTCTGAAACCCAACTTCCAAAAAAAATTGTCCTTGATGACATCTGATTCCAGTAAAAAATCCATGCATCATTGTCTGCTCTTGTCACAACCAAGTAATCGTTAGCGTATGTAATTGTAACATCAGAAGGTTGAATGTCGGTTAGTTACCATTAATATGTAGTGAAAACATATTTCTAGCATTGAAAAGGTCAAATTCAGATGTTTTGTTTCCATGTTTTTTGGTAACTGACAGTTAGCAATGTGGGACATAAAGTCAAGTTTTTTGCGGCAAATCATCTTAACTTCCGTATTTAGCCCTCTTGAAGTTGCATCCGCAACACCATATTTTAGATGCCTCATGTTTGAATATTGTTCTAATTAGTTGTAAATACAAGGTATAATGTTATTTTTTGGTATGGATTCCTAACTCTGTATCCTTGAATTATGAAACCGTAGAATGTTTAACTACGAAATTCAATCAAAACATCTCGCACCTATAGAAGGTTTTTTGTGCTGATTTTTATATTTTTATTCGGTTCTTTCAATTAAAAGGCGAGTTGTAATGGGTATCATTGGCGCCTATTTAAAGACAAGCCTCCGGGTATGTGATAATTTCTGAATATGAACACCCAATTTATGCTTCCACTGATGTCGGTGAGCCGCATATTTGGATATTAGCAAAGTTCTTACAGAACTACATAACAACCTAATGGTCGTGGGCCTTACCAGATTCACAAGACAAAAAATCACAAATTTTGTTGGCCAGACGACATAATGATTGCACAAAAAACGGTTAAAAATTATTTTGACAAGAGCGCATCGCAAAAAAGAACACGACAGAAATAATTGCGACAAACTGGAAATATTCAGCGTGTTTAATAACCTCCTCTCTAAGAGCCTAATTTAGGCCGGCGCTCTTCTTTTAAAAATTTTACCTTTTACATATGTGAACACTTTCACTTTTGTATCCTACAGACTACTTTACTTTCAAAAAGACATACGGTATTTTATGCAATTTTCAAAATCTATGTCCATTCACCTCATTTTTTCATTTTGATTTTAAATTAGCGTTTCCAGTTTAGTTTTTCGATTTTTCAAGAACTGCGAATTAGTTTTTTTCGCAATCTTTTGTCACAATATAAGTATTCTCCGTACTCTGGCATGTCTTTTTCTAACATTCTCTTACTACCTATGGTTTCATTGGCGCTGCCTTCTTTAAATTGAAATTTATCGATTTGAACTGTTTTTTTGTCCTTTTCCTTTAAATTTTTTAAAATTTTTTGTTTGCAATTGATTTTATTCGACATAATATGCCACCGAGGCTTTGCTAGCTTCATTTCAAAAAACTTCGAATAACACTTTTCTTGCAACTATTTTGAGGGTTTGGTTTCGTTAACATGCAAATTTCTGCGCTTGAATAATGTTCTGTCTCATAAGTCTTTCTCATGATTGATTCCGATCTCATTAATTTTTTTCATTGTTTAATTTTATTGCGTACATTCTGATTTAAAGTGACAACGAATTTTATAGATTAAGCGGCAAATCCATGCAGTTAACAATTGATTACATTTTTTATATTGTAAACTAGTGTTACAGCTGAAAGAACTTACGGAAATTACTAAATTTTGTACAAATTGTTGGCCATTTCTTGCAGTATTCAAAATTTTCTTCCAAAATAATGTTTTGAAAGTCTAACGAGGGTTGACTGTTGCTGCTTGTGTATACTGATGTTTTCAATTGCGTAAAAAATTTTTGCTTGTTTTATATATAGGTGTAATGTTCTTTTTTAGTTCATTTGTTTTAATGCGCCATCTTCTTCTTTTCACTGATTTTTTTGTTCTGAGTAATCACTTGAGTAGGAATCAGTTGATTTGAAAGGTAATTTTTTCAGGAAGACAACTCTTCGAGTCGCTTCCGAAATTTTTTCGGCTAAGTTTTTTGTTTCGTCGTCAAGATCTGTGTGACGACCATAAGACGCAACAACCACTTCAAATCTGCTTTTTGTTCATTCTTTCAAGCAATTTCAACTGAAGTGCGTGCGGGACGTCATTTTCACTCTTAGTGGAGCGAGTTTTTTTGTTCGTTCACGTGATTAAACTTTTGGTCAAACGTGACTTACCTCAGTCTCAAAAATGACTTTCTCATTTTTAAATTGAATTTCTTTACTTGAATTCAAAGAGATATGGTCAAGTGAGTGTGTGTCACTATAAGTGAAGGTTATTTGACTTAGAGCAGCTAATAGAAACAGCAATAAGTTATACAGGTTCTTTATCAATCTTACAATTATCAATACAATATCTCATCCTTTAATAAAAAAGAGTAAAGTTTTGGTCTGTCTTTCTTTACTGTTTTTTTAGACTGCAGATATACACAGCTATTGCGGCTATTTTCTCGCATTCTGCCAGCTAATTTTATTATTTCACGAAATACTAAAAATACTTATGCGAAGAAAATAAAGCTAACATCACCACGGATGTTTTGTAGAAACAAATAATAAATTGTTTTCTGTAGTCAAAAATATCACGAGTTAATCACTCATTTACACAACAACCCTTTCGATTTTTTTTCGAAGAAAAACAAGAATCATACCAAAATTATGCTATTAAAGTTGTAAGCAGATAGTGAGAGAAAAAAAACACTTTAATGTTCATGTTATTTGCAGTTTTTATCCCTCTGATTAACTTTGTATCGAGTGTGGCGGTTACAAATTCAGTCCTGTCCAAAGATATTTTATGAAATGAAGTTCATCCGTATGAAAAGCGTATGGAGGTGATTCCATTTAATTTTGCTCAGCCTTTTTACATCATTGACATGCTAGTGATTGGGGTATTGACTTTTTACCATTTCAGTTTTACAACGTGAGCACAATGAAGCGCCCACTGGCCAACAACTGCGACTTGGAAGTGATCGACATCTCACACGATCAGCTCTTCCGCAACTTCCTCCTCATGCGCAGAAACAGAGCAATCAACATTGTACAGACCCTCGAGACTCGTCTCAGGAGATGCTACGCCCTAGTTATCATCATCCGGGAGGTTCAGTCCAAGTTGGGTAACCTCAGGAAAGCCAAACGGAAGCAACAACTGCTCAACAACTTCTGGAAATTCCTGCAAGACCTGGATGCAAAGTGCAAGCCACCCTTCCAAGGAGTCATCAAAAACCACGTAAACGCAGTTGATTTGAAGTATAGGTTGGAGCGATATGACTTCAACCATTTGCCAAAGATGTCAGTTAATCAGATCTTAGTTGCTATTGAAGAGTCTCTAAATGAAGTTATACGAATCATACCCAACAAATTCCTTGACATCAAACTCGATGTTCCAGATCAACATAAGCAAACCGAAACTTAAACTCTTTGAGACCTCAATTGGGGAAAACCAGTCGATAAGGTTATCAAGGCAAATTTGCTATTGTCAATTACCATCATCCAATTGTTGTTATAAGGAACTCTTTAAATCGTTGTCTTCTTAAATAGTTAAATTTTTAAACTTGTTTAAATGTTTTGACTTTTAAAACAAGTATTAAAGTACAGTGCATCCGCAAAAGGAAAGTTTGAGGCGAGGAGACCGAGGCTGAAGCCGTCGAGCCAAGCAACCTCTGAACGGGACCCCTGTGGTTTGAGGACATGGTGGTTTGAGGACATGGCGGTTCCAGACCAAGCAGACACAAATTAGCTCTGATCAGACTCACTTGGGTTGCACAAAGAGGCGTCGCAGATTCACTTTCGCTTCGGACAGAGAGCCATAGCCTGAAAAAATACACAGATGTTAGCGGAGTTGGACAGAAATCTGTGACTGAGCGTCGATAAAAATTTAGTCGTTGTGCTTTTTATGGTTTGAACTACCGTTTACTTCAAAAATTAATGGCGTCCTGATATCAGATGACTTGCAACATAAAAACATTACTACCGCAAAATAAAAATTCCCCAAGGCATTTTCATCGCCAAGTAAGAGAAATTGATGAACATAAGGCTTTGTTTCGGCTAACCTGGACGCTTTGGAAACGTTGTTCGAACGTTGACAAGTAGTTTGGTCATTGTTCCGTCCCACTTTAGTGGGGGAGGAACTACATGCTCAACTGGGTTCTATTGTTTAATAGCCGCCTCATCTTCTCAGCCGGCTGTTATAGCGCTCCTATTTTTTTTTTACTTCGTCGAATAAAAAAATTTTTGGCTTTACCTCATTTTGCCGCTTTTTCAACATTTTGCGTGATATCTTTTTGACTTCTCTAGACTAGTTTCTCTCTTCTCTCATTCTGCTAAAAGTGATTTTGAACATCAGTTGCTCAGCAAAGCAATTCAAAATGAACAGAGTCAGTATAAAAAATTGAAGTCAGAAGTAGAAACGGGATAAACCCATAAAGCCCAATTTTAGATGCCCGCTATTTGAACGTCGTTACTATGAGTCTTAGTTACCATCTCTAATGCTTATTCACATTGATAGTAGCCCCTGTAGCCTCTCTCTAAGAAACAGAAGTACGTTATCTTCAACTACGAAATGCCATCAAAATAAATCGGACTTAAAAAATGTTTTTGTATAAAAATTTTTTTTTTCAATATCTTCTATTCTTTCAATCCCAATCGTGCTTATTGGAATCAACGGCGGCTATTTTCCGGCAATCTGCCGGGTATGTTCATTCAATTTTCGCCAATCGATATACTCATCGCACACAGTTGTGAGTGGTATCATTAGGAAGCTTTTTTTAATTTGCTTTTTCCGAGGAGTTGCAGAGGTTTAGAGTTTTGTGAAAGTGAGCCTAACTTCCGTTAAATTGTTTACATTTTTCTTAAGTTTTCTTTTTTGATCAATTTTTGTTAAAGATGTGATAAAATTGTTCCAAGATTTAAAAAGTTCTTGAATTGATTGAACCAACTATTTTGGTAAAAATTTTGGCTAGATTTTTAGAATTTCGGTAGTTTTTCTTTTTTAATTGCCGCACAGCAATAGCTGAGGCTATTATTGGCGTCCACTTGAATTTTTTGCGAGGTCAAGATTTTTGTTACGACCATACGACGTCACAAAAGCTTCAAATTTGGTTTTTGTTCCTTTGTTCATGTAGTTTCAACTGAAGTGCGTGTGTTACGTCACTTCTGACTTTTAGAAGAGCAAGTTTTTTGTTCATTCGCCTGATCAAGTTTTTGGTCACATGTGACGACTTAACTTACTCTCAAAAATGACTTCCTCACTTTAAAGTTGACTTTTCTTAACTTCAATTCGACGAGATTAGGTCAATTGAATGTGTGTCACTCTAAACGAAGGTTGTTTGAGAGCAGTTAAAAGATGCAGCATTAACTTATACACATTTTTCTTTAAAATACAAAAACTCATCATTCAATGAAAAAAGTAATTTCTTTGGTCTGTCTTTTTTTAATGTTTTTTTTGAGACTGCAGATCTACGAAGCTATTGCGACTGTTTTCTGGCAATCTGTCAGCTATGTATAGAAATTGGCATCAGATATGCTAATTTAGCCCGCTTTGTGCGCAGTTTGACTGGTATCGATGGCATGAGAACGGCTAACACAATCCTCCTGCTTTCAGATAGAGGCTATTTTTACCTTGGGTTTCTAAGAAAGTTTCTGTATTTTTGATTTGTTAAGATATTCGTTTGCCAATAGATTATTACGTCATCATTTGGAATAATTGAGTTCTTCAGCAGCTGTGCAGCGATAGCAAGGCCAGTTGGTCTCTCATCGTTGTTTTTTGAAAAGAAGAACAATTCGGTTTGTATTCATTTTCTGCCCTTTTTAAAAAATATGGCTCTTTATACCAATTACAGTTAAGTATGTCTTCATTTAAACGTGCAATAAATAGATAGTCCCATTTACTTTCACACGAAGTCCAACAAAAAACACTGTTTTTTCTAAATAACGCTCATGGTTTTTAAGGCTCCGACAAACTACAGTCAAGTCTGTTTTCATTTAACAGTGCAATAAAAAGACAATCCCAGTTACGTTCAAAAGAGGTCCAACAAACTATTATTGTGTTTACTGAGTGAAGTCTATAGTTTTTATGGCTCCGACAAACTGTTTTCGATATTTTTTGAACTTTGAGTTTTACCACCATTTGATGCTCCTCTTGCAGACTAAATAATCAAATGTCTTATTCGTTATCTATGGAGCTTTTAAAGGAAATAATTAATGCTTTCAGTCTATTCATAACAATTTTTTGCTAATCTAATTCAATAATTTAATAATAATGGGAAATTTTTGGTTTTGATCAACAAGCGGCAATTGCAAGACGTTTCTTGATCTAGTTTTACAATCTGCCAAAGATTCGGATTGTAATGGGGCTCAATATTGTTTTATAAAAGCCACTTTTGCCTTTATTGTTTCTCTTATTTGTTAGATACAGAGCAGAATGTTTTAACATCAAATATTTCTTATTGCCTTCATTGACCGGTCAAACAATACGTTCACAGCAAGGCCATGGAAAAAACATGAGATTTTCAGCTAAAATTTTTTGGGTTTTGGGCTTCGACGTCATTGCGTAATCATTTTTGTGAAACTTTGATTTCAGCGTGTTTTTAGTGTTTTGCATTAGTTTCATTGATGACATGTCTAATAATTGGCTTCCTAAGCAGTAGCAAATTCAAACAGGTACTAATTTCAATTTAAAACTTATGGGTGTTATGACTTAAGGTTTTCAAAATCCTGTTTTCAAAAAAATAATTGTTTTTTGTTCATTTGCATATTTTCAACATTATTTCTGCTACCTTTTAGTGTAGCCTAAGCAAAAAGGGTCGCATTCTTTCTTCAAATGCCTTATAATGTAGTCTTCGTTTCCGTTTTGTCATTCAAATAATGTTTTGGCGTTGGAACGACTAGTTTTCAGAAATTTTTTCTCTTTTGGACGTTTCCCATTTTTAAGTTTTTTTGCTATCTGTTTCCATTGTCACATTAATGGAACTTTAATGACAAATTAATGGAACTTTAATGCCCAAATTTATGGCGCTCAAAGAAGTTGGAAATGATTTTATTTATAATTTTCTATGAATGCTTCATGGATTTTGGCCACCATTTCCGCGCAAAAACGAATGGACTTTTCGATTTTTGCCTATATTTGATCTTTTTGTAGTTGTTTGGCATTATGGAATGGGACAAGTTTCTTTAAATTGGAATGAAGGTTTAAATGGAGCCATTGATTGATTTCATTTGGTAGCTAACGGTTTTCATGACTATGGATTAAATTGTTTTCAAAAAGTAATTGTTTTTTAAGTTTGCACCTTTTGTTTTGTATTTGTCATTTATACTCAAAAAAGACGGAGCCCATAACTTTTCAGGAAAAGTGCAATTCAATTGCTTTGGTTTATTGTATATCTGATGCTATTCTGACTTTCTCGTTAAGTTTTTTTCTTAAACAGATTGACCTTGAGTTTTGATCGTAATTAAAGGTTGTAGGTTTTGTTCGATTTTTTTGTCTTGTCAGCACTTATTTTTGCAATTTTTGTCTTTTTAATTGCTTTCGAACTAATTTTGAAGCAATTATTGTTAACATGTTATTTTCTGCAAATTTTATGATTGACCTTTTTTACGCCCGAGGTCAGGGTTTCGAACCACTTCCTAGGCGGAATTTTTGCTCGCACAAAAAACAGCTCGTTTTGAAGTAAATAACTTGCCTTTCGTTCGAGAGCAATTGGTCTGGCGTTAGTCGGTTTATGTCGTTTGTGCAGTTTGTTGTACTACAGCCTTCGGAACTGAATGGTAATTCGTGTATCCATTTGACTCATCCTCCTCCAGAACCGTATTAAAGACTGCGGAATTAGGTCATTCAGCAGCTCTCTTGGAGCATTTCTAAGCTCTAATCTTTAACAAAAATGGGATTTAGGAACATTATAATTGCCCAACATTTTTTCACTTCAAAATTTGGCCAAATAAATTAGCTACCTATAAGTTTTATCTAATAAATCTTTAGAACGTATATTTCAGTTATCTTTGATTAATGACAGCCGCCGTCAATCAAAAAACCTCAAATATTCAGATACTCTTTTTTACACCTTAAATGCTCTCGAACGTAAATCTAAATGTAAGTAATGTAAAATTGTTTTTCTTTTGTCTTTTTGTATGCATCATTTTGGCTCGACCACCTTGACTTGTGTTTTGTTTTCGCCCTTGACTCTTTCGTTTTGCTTGATCTAACTTTTTTCTCTCATTCACAACAGTCAGCAGCTCAAATCAAGTGGCGGTAGTTCCCTTCTAAAGAATGAGCAAGAAGTGCGACAAAAATGGTGTAAATTTGGTATTATTATTTTTTTATTGGTTAAAGTGTTAAACAACAACAACTAATGACGTTATTTCAAGCCCCCCTTGGTGACTTAAGTTACCCCTACCCTCTTCGACTGGGGCAAGTTACGACAGATTACACCTCGCAATAGTCGTTAAAGAGAAATTCTTCCGACGACAGTCAGTTATGTTTTAATAATCCAAAAGGTTCATTACCTTGAGTGCCGCGTTTTTAGACTCTGTTTTTCCAGTTCAATATTAATAAATATTTGAAGTAATATTGAATTTATGATTTTAGTGGAGCCGAAGTAGTAGTGTTTATGCTCTTCGTCCTAAGTCTTGCATACCAAGACAACTTTTCATTAATATTTGTATTTCTGAAAGTCGCAACCATGGTAGCAAATCAAGCTCTATAAACACATCATAAATCACGCCATTGGCACACAAGTTGTGGTTAAAAACGGGAAATCCCTTACTATAAATAATACTGAAGGTGAATGTCCGCCACTTCTGACTTCTTCAATAAAATCAACTTAAATAAATAGCTTCAATGGAAATAGGTTGGGGGAATGGAAATCAGGAAATGAATGGGCTTTGGAGGACGAAAGTGTAAGTGGGGGGAGGAAAATGAGGGTGTGGGGGGAGATAAAATATAAAGGAACTTGGTTCCTTTACACACCCGGCAAAAAAGGCAACATTTGAAATAAAAATGTAAACACAATACAATAAAGCACAAAAAGTTTTCTTTCTGATATTGAGTTTTTTGTTTATTTGTGTGTGTGTGTGTGCGTGTGTGTGTGTGTGTGTGTGTGTGTGTGTGTGTGTGCTTCAATGAACTTGTTTCAGTGACCCTCCGGCGCACCTGACAATTGTGGGAATACACGACTTAAGGGTACTGCTGGTCTCTGTACAATTCCTCTAGACGTCTGGATGTCGAAGCTCCTTGCTATTCCGTCGGAAACTCTGTGTGCTTCCACAATCTTCCCGAGAGGCCAGATGCCTCAGGGTGTGAAGTCCTTGAGCACCCACACAGCGTCACCTTCATCCAGCTCATCATTTGACCTTTACCACTTAGTTCTCTTGTTGAGCTCAGGAATATATTCCTTCAGCAACCTGCTCCATTAGTGATCAAGTAGTGTCTGCGTCAACTTGAAATCCTTAGTGGAGAACCGCTGTTTGCTGTTCACAAGAGGTTTCAAACACATGTGAGGTCTGCGAGGGAGGAAGTGATTCGGAGTTAGTAGTTTCTCATCTGAGAGGCTGCAGCTCACGTGATTTAATGGTCTGGAGTTCAAAATTGCCTCGCCCTCTGCCACAACTGTCTGGAAAACTGAGAGTGTTAGTTTCCGACTGCCCAGCACCATTAGTAGGCTCCTCTTGGCGGTCTGTATCAGCCTCTCCCGGACTCCTCCAAAGTGTGGTGCCAATGGAGGGTTGAAAGTCCATTGAATGTTCTGTTGAGCCAATTGCAGTCTGATGTACTTGTTGTCTGGCTTGTAGCTTCTCTGGAACTTAAACCTCATTGCTTGGTTGGCTCCAATGAAGTTTTTGCCATTGTCACTCACAATGAGGTCAGGGTATCCACGTTGTGATACAAATCTGCGGATGGCCATGAGAAGACAATCGGTTGAGAGGTCATGGCATAATTCTAAGTGGACAGCTCTGGTGACCAGGCATGTGAACAAGCAGACGTAGTGCATCTGGGTGCCCTCTCTCATGTCCTCAATGTAGAATGGTCCAAACTTGCCCATTTCTGTTTTGACGAAGGGGTAATGCTTGTTTGCATCTAGAAATCTGAATTCAGGAAGATCGGCCATCTTCGGTCTCACATTGTCTGCCCTCCATCGTCTGCAAATGAAACAATATTTCCCCAGATCTTGTAGCATTTTTCTCAATCCAATCAACAGGAAAGTTTGTTGCAGGTGAGCCTTCGCATGTTCCACGCCCTGATGGCCACAGTCATCGTGCGCCTTTTCAATCAACAGTCTTGCAATTTTGCTCCTGCTATGTAGAACAAGAGGATGTTTCCAACTGTAGGTTAGAGGTGCCTTGTTGAGTCTTCCTCCTACCCTCAAGAGTCCTTCGTCATCTAAAAAGGGTGTGAAGGGCATCAGCTTGTCTCCTTTCTCTAGATTGTCTCCCTTCAACAGTGCAGAAATTGTTCCTGAGAACAGCTCGTTTTGGGACATTATAATGAGGTAGTTCCTTGCCCTTTTCTCATCTGATGCAAAACTGTCATTGTTGGAGGTCTCAGGTGATTCGTTTTGTCTTCTAGTTCGGACTTCTGCCTTGGAGCGTCTTATTGCCTGGAACACCATTCTAGTAGAGTTGAGTAGTCGACTCCATGTTGAAAATTTTTCAACCTCAACGACTGGCGTCTGAAGTTGTGTCGCTTGTGTAGCGCATATGTGGGGATCACTGTCTTCGGCAAAAATCCAGGAGTCTTGAGGTGTGCTCAGAAAGTCCGGTGGTTGAAGCCACAGCTTTGGTATGTCTGATGGGTTGAGGCCTCGTGTGCCGTGGTCAGCGGGATTCATCTTTCCAGGGAAGTGTCTCCAATTATCCGGGTTGGAATTCTCGTGAAATTTGGTCGATCTGTTGGCAACATACATCTTCTGTCTCTGCTTGGATTGGATTCATCCAAGTGTAGTGGTGCTGTCTGTTCAAAAGTATTTTGAACTTATGGTTGTTGTCATCTCGCTCTCACAGAATCCAGCTAGCTCTGCTCCAAGTGTTGCCGCTTCCAATTCCAGTTTGGGAATGCTCAGCTGCTAGATCGGCGCCACTTTTGATTTACTGATCACATAACGGTATGTGGAAGATCCATCGGCTTTGGTTGTCCTCAACTAAACTATGGCAGCAATTGCACTCATTGAGGCGTCAGTGAACGTGTGTAGTTGATGGGTTCCATTGGTGCTGCGAATCAAGCATCTAGGAATTTCGATTGAAGTCATGCTGTCGAACTCATCCATCCACTCCTGTAGTTCCTGTTGGTAACATTCCGACACAAGTTGATCCCAAATTTTTCCCTCTTTAATGATTTTTTGGAGAATGCATCTAATTCTGATGGCAAAAGGTGAAATCAGTCCGACTGGATCGAACAGAGAAGCTGTCATTGAAAGCACCTCTCTTTGAGTCATCTGTTGTCCTGTGTAGAGAAGCTTCGGTTTTGCAAACAACAACTTGTCAGTTTTGGGGTCCCACGTCTGACCAAGGATTCTTTGGGCTTTCATTTCCACCTTGTCTTCTTCCAGTAGGTTATCTAATGCGGCTGGTCTGTTGCTCAGGAACTTTTTCAGATTGAATATTCCTGTATGCAAAACAGTTTTGATGTCATCAGCACTTCTGCGGGCCTCCTCTTCAAAAGGGTAGGTCTGCATGAAATTATTCATGTAGAACTGCTGCATGATTGATGTGTAGGCCTCTGGATGTTCTTGTTTTTGGTCATTTGCACACTTCTGCAGAACAAAAATCGCTTAAGAAGGTGAGCATGTGGCTCCAAAAACGAGTCGTTTGTATTTGAAGATTTTTTCATTGCCATTTTGTGTCCATAAAAAACGGACATAGTCCTGGTCTTGTGGTTGGATGCCAATCTGCATGAACATTGCCTCGATGTCAGCTGTGATTGCCACTTAGTACTGTCTGAAGCGGAGAAGAAGGCCATGCAGTTTGCAGATTAGATCCGGCCCTGTCAGCAGTGCATCATTGAGTGAGGTACCCTTATATTTGGATGCAGCATTTGTGACTCTGTGGTTTTTGTCTGGTTTCTGGTTGTTGATCACTGGGTGATGGGGAAGGTACCAGACAGAGTGTCTGCAACTGGCGTCTGCAGTTGTGATGGAGTTTTTATCCAAATCTTTTTTGATGGTTTCCTCGTAGCGTTCTCTCAATTTTGTGTCCCTCTCCAGTCTCTTCTGCTGAACGTGCCACAGAACTTTGGCCATGAAGCAGTTGTTAGGAAGTTTGATGTCTTTTTTCCATGGAAGTCCAATCTGGTATCTGTCACCAATGTGTTTTATGGTATCATTGAGGATGGACAGAGCTTCTTTGTCATCTGGAGACTGTCCCTTGAAGAGCACTGATTGCAGTTCACTCCTTCAATTGTCCAGAAGAGTTAGAGAAGATCTTCATCTGGATCGTCTTGTCGTCTCCTCATATGATTGAAAAGTGTTATGTTTGTGCTGTTTGACTGTCCGACCGTCTTTTGTGTGTACCCCTGAGGAATGGGCCCTGTCAGTGTCCAGCCAAGCAGAGTGTTGACTCCGTATGGGGTGCCAGTGGGTCCTGTTGTGAACTGTCTGGGAACCGTTGCTGTGAATGCATCTGCTCCAATCAGAATTCCGATCCGGTTGTCTCTGATTGCTGGAAATCTTATGTTCTGGAGGTGAGAATGGTCTCTGCAGATCTCATTCAACATTTCATTTTGAACTCTTGGCATTCGAAACTCCTCCATTGCTGTTGCGTACACAGGGATTCTGATCACAGGAAAACTGCTGCACAAAGCTCCTATGCCGATCATTACTTCTGCTGTTTTAACTGAGTGTTCACCGTGAAGTGCAGCTAGTGGTAGGGTTATGTCTTTCGGTTGTTGCACTTGAAGTGCATCAGCAACCTTCTGTGTTATTTGAGTGTTGTCACTGCCACTGTCCAACAAAGCGTAGGTTTCAATGCAAAGATCTCTGTTGAAAAGTGTTACTGGTATCGCCTGCAATTGTATCTGCGGTGTGATCCATGAAGTTTCCTGTTGGTTGCTGCAAGTGTAGTTTTGTTGCGTAGTAGTTTCTTGCTGTTGGGCTACAGTGCGTTCATTGTTCCTCTTCTGTCTGATGACGTTGTTCTGCGCGTTCATCGGTTGAGGGTGAAAACAGCTTTTGTTCCAGTTGCCTCTGTGTGAAGTGCTGCTGTTAGATCGACTTTGCCTGTTCTGGTTTCCACTCTGTTGGTTGTAGTTTGAATTCATCTGCTGCATTTGGTTTTCATTTTTAAAGTTACGTCCATAGCTTGATTGGTTTTGGTTTGTTTGGTTTCTGAAGACATTGTTTTGTGAAAATCGATTCCAGTTCCCAATTGGTTGTGCATTTTGTTGCTGTTGCCTTGCATCTGTCCTATGGAGCGTTGAGTGATGGAAGCCATTGCATCTGGCCACATGTCAACTTGTTTTCGATTGGCAGAGACCGTTTTCGTGAGTTCTTAGACAGTTAGGGCAGATATTGAACCTCGTCACACAACCTTGTTGGTCATACACTGACTTTTCTAAGTATTCGGGACAACGACCAAGGTTGTGGTTTTGTGAGCAGAGTTGACATGAAACATCTGAAGGCCCCCTTCTAGAAAAAGTGTTCACTCTGGTTCCCTAGTTCCGTTGTGGGGAGATTTCTTCGCACGCCTCTGCATATGAGTCAACCCAATCAGCAAAGTGGGTAAGATTAGGTTGCAGCAAGCCTAGGCTTCTTGTGTGTTAATTCCAACTGATTATCATGTTAGGGTTCAGTTTGTCTCTGTTCATTCTCAAGACAGCTGAAGATTTCAGATCAACTTCAAAGTTGTGGAGCCAGAAGGTTTGTACAAGTCTCCTCAAAAAAGACGAGAAGCTCACAAAAGAGTTTGGTTCGTCTAATCTGGGTTTTGGCCACTTCTCTAATTGATCCAGGTATGCAACGACAATATGCTGTGGTTTGCCAAACTTTCTGGTCAATCCAGCAATGGTTTCACGGTAGTAATCCCCAATGTAGGAGTATCCACTTATGGAATCCCTTGCTTTATGAGTTACAGAGTTTTGGAGGTATGTCATTTTTTGTGCGTCTGAGAGGCGACTGCTGTTGTGAATGGTTGCTTTGATGAAACTGAACCACTGATGCCACTTCAGAGGATCACCTGTGAAATTGTCAACTGAAATCTTAGGCAAACTCAATGTGTTTTGTATCATCAGTGCCTGGTGTTGCATCCAGTCTGGTGGGAAACTCGGAACAACATTGTATATGTTGTTGTTATAGCCGTTGTTATTGTGTCCACCAGGTCCGCTGAAATTGTTCACTGGTAGTTGATTGGTTTGCGGTGTGTACCTATGCCTCATGGTCGGAGCAGCCTGGTTATTGTTGTGAAAAGAACATGGTCGTTGCAAATGCCCTGCTCTGCTGTCCTCACTCTCATGTCGGCTCTGTCCTTGAACATTGTTCTCTTCTCTCGATCGCTCATCTGTTCTCAGTGTCCCTGTGGGAAATTCCCGGTTCCTTCCTCTATCTTCAATGTTCAGAACGGGTTGAGAATTATCAGGGTCTTCTGAGTCGGACGAATCAGCGTTGTTACTTTCCTGATTGTTGCGGTTTGCGAAATGATATTTCATTGCTCTATTGCTTAAAGGGTACTGTTTTCTCAATAGATTAGTGGAAGGCGCTGCTGATGTGTTAAAAGCAGATTCAATGTCACTTGCATCCGTTCTGTGTGCTTTTGCTCTCTGTTTGCATTTCAGCATGGTTATGTTTCTTTCGGCAGATTCATTAGCAAGTGTTGTCAACTCTTCACTTGTCAGCTATAGCTTCATGAATTCATTGCAACTTCTGTCTGACTGCTCTTTTTGAGACCTCAAGAGTTCCAAAGTTTCACGTAGTATGCTTAGACCTTCGTTACTATTGCTTTGTTCTT
The DNA here is from genome assembly GCF_964194025.1 of Convolutriloba macropyga. Lineage (NCBI taxonomy): Eukaryota > Metazoa > Xenacoelomorpha > Acoela > Convolutidae > Convolutriloba > Convolutriloba macropyga. The sequence continues at coordinate 25,448,572 of NC_134470.1, forward strand.
CGAAGAGGTCTTTTACTGCGTTCCACTCTATCAATTTCAACTGAAGTTGTTGCTTTAGGCTGTTCTTTGCTGCTGATGATGCTTTGGACTTGTTTGGCATATTGATTGTTTTAGAGGTTTTTTCTTATTTTACAAAGTTCAAACTGCACTGTTACTGCACTATGTTTCCTTGTAACAGCCCTATTCTATCTTTTGTTATGTAAAACCTATAATTTAAATGAGGCTGTTGCTTACTGTGCTTAGCTAATTTTTTTTGCCTAATGTTTGTTTGTTATGTTTTAGCTTGTCGCAATCACTAATCAGTGAAGTTTGATGAAGCTTCGTTAATAAGTTTTATAGAGTTAAACCTTTTCACTAATCAGTGAAATTCTTACAAACGTAGACAATTATAATTTTTTGTCCGGTTGCCTATTTGTTTTTCGAGCGCGATAGAAAGAACCCTAACCTGTGGTGGCTAACTTTCGACTAATGTGTGTGTCTACTGACACTGGTGGTGGGATAACTTCACTTTCCTATAAACCTTAATGTAGCAAGGGCATACCAGGCCTTGCAACTAATCCTAAGTCAATGTGTGTGTTAGTGGTGCTTTTAAATTTCACCTAGAGGAGGACCTACTCCTTTCAGAACTAATGCGGAAAGATACTGTATTGATCCAACGATAACTAGACGCCTATTAAAATCCAGCTTTCGAAATGAAGACTTTCAATTCTGCAAGTAGGGCTAGCCTATCTGTCGTGACTAGGCATCCCACGCAAGCATCCGTCTCAGGAGAACTCTCAAATCAGTCTTCACTTCTAGAGCCAGATTAAAAATCAGTTGGATCTTTTGTGATTGTGACGTTTTTGATTAAAACTTGTGAAGTTATCAAAACGAGTTTAAATGTGCTAAGTGTCAAATGCCTAAGTTCCCCCTATAAAATAAAAAATACCCTCGTCTGAATTTTTTGACCCTAGGATACGCCAGAAATGTTTATGCTCTTCGGCCTAAGTCTTGCATACCAAGACAACTTTTCCTTAATATTTGTATTTCTGAAAGTCGCAACCATGGTAGCAAATCAAACTCTACAAATACATCATAAATCGCGCCATTGGCACACAAGTTGTGGTTAAAAACGGAAAATCCCTTACTATAAATAATACTGAAAGTGAATGTCAACCACTTCTGACTTCTTCAATAAAATCAACTTAAATAAATAGCTTCAATGGAAATAGGTTGGGGGAATGGAAATCAGGAATTGAATGGGTTTTGTAGGACGAAGGTGTAGGTGGGGGAGGAAAATGAGGGTATGGGGGAGGTAAAATATAATGGAACTTGGAGATAAAATATAAAGGAAGTCATCTTGATTTTATGATTTTAGTAGAGCCGAAGTAGTAGAAAGAGTCAAACGTGAGAAGTTTAAAGGATTCCAGTTTTTTAAAGAGACTGAAAAATGGGTTTTTGATTATAGCGTCGGTGTGTCACGGAACTTCTTCTTTATCTTCAAAAATGATGCATTAAATATAAATCTAAGGATACACAATTGATTTATTCGGAATCCCTCAAAGGGCAGCTAAGATTTTCCTGCATCGGAAACTAAACGAGTTTGGCGCACTAAGACAAGAGCCGTAACCAAGCAAAACTAACTCAACAATTTTACAAGTGTATTTAGCGGAGCGAATTCACAACTTAGTTTGCTGTTTTGAATTTAAGACACAAAATGAAACAAAGTGTTAAATTGGGCAAATTTTCACAAAAAAAACTAAAAGCATGAAATCCTAAAAGAAATATGAACTAAAACAAAGAGGCAAGGTAGGTAGTGTTTGTTTGCAAATAAAGCTCCGACCCCGCTCATCCATATTTTTTGCTTATATGTCTACCACGCGAAGAAAAATAAAAACTAAATTAACTTTGCAAAAACCGATGTCGAAGCCGTTAGAACATTAACAAATAAAAAAATATATAGGTTCAAATGTGCTTCTCATCAACGCCAAAAATGTTATTAGCGACCTAAATTTAATCGGACTAGTTAACAGAAGGCCAAAAAAGAACAGAAAATTTCAAAAGTTAAGATGCAACATCAAATTTTTTTTTTTAAAAAAAATTGATTTCAATGTCATGGAAAACTTTAGCTATCAACTGCATCATTAAAAAGTTTTTTTCGTTGGCATAGGAAAACGATACGACCACAATAGTCCACGCTTATTTAGACGACTACAAAAAGAACGGTAAATGAAGACAAAAATAAACAATTCCATTGAGTTCTGCTAGAACACGGTATCGAAACCGTTACGACCGGAATATAATCGCAGAAAAAAATGATACGCTTAACTGTGAGTTTTTACTGAACGCCAATAATGTGACATCTGACCAGTCATTAAATGTCAAAAGACAACATGGGAATCTAAAATTGAAAATTTTTTGTGAAACTTCCTTGTAACAAAGCCAGAAACCATTGCTTAAAACAAAAAACCGCTCTAATTATTATATATTAATCCATTAGAATGACAATATCACCTGTCTTTGCTGATCTTATCAACAAATTTACCAAAAAGAGAGAAAAAAACCGGCAAAGCTCGATAATCGATTGTTCATTTTTGAAAACAAGTATTTTCATAAACAAGTCAGAACGACCATAAGCTTTTGACTAAAAACCTTTGATAGATTTCCCTGAAACTTCTTAGCATGCCAATGTGTCTTGTCAATAGTAAATCATGATTACAATGGTTCTTTTCTGCGATTAGTATAAAACACGTAAAAAACGCAAAAATAAACATTTTCGAAAAGAAAGCGCCTGATTAAAATCAGAATTGTAGTTCGACTGTGAGAAAAACAACTGCGACAAAACTAGGCTTGCTGTTGCTTTCCTTCCATTCACAACACATAATTCTTACTCGTGCAAAGATTCCGCAGATTGGTATTTTGATTCTAAAAAATCATATCAAAAAAACGAATGCATTTCGAATCGTTATCGATTTGAATCAGCGAATAACAGTCCATTTTTTACTTTAGAAACACTCTCAGAGGAAATACAAGGGAAACTAGCCCTCTAGCGAGTTAGCAAAGATTGATGGGTCTACAGTTTTTAAAACGGCAAACTTAAATATTGGACCAAAGAATTTTCTTCGCGCCTTTTTTGATTGAAAAAGGTGGATTTTTGAAAAATGTAGCGAAAATTTTAGCCCAAGCATTTCCGATCCGAAAGTTTCTTTTATCTCTGGAGGTAAAAACACCAGTGCTATCATTAACAAGTGTAGCACATTTTGAGCAAAGTTTGCGTAAAAATACGGAAAAAGTGAAAGACAATGGAAATCAGCCAAATGATCTCAAAAGATTAAATCTCGATAACCCTCTAGCAAAAACAAAATTCGAACAAATCTTTCCAATTATATGTATTTTACGCCAGACGGGCTTTCCAATGATACCACTCGCAACCCTCTTTAACTGATAAATCGATCGGCCAAAATTGAATGAACAAAAGAAACCCATTTGAGTAACACCAAGGATTTTGGTCTGCTCAAAAAACTCAAAAAACCAAGATCTGGGTTTGGTCTGAAAAGCGGTCACTTTGGTCTGGAAAGTCTGATCATAGTCTGTTTATAGTCTGGACAATGGTCTGAATTTGGGTCTGATCATAAGCGCACAATAGTCTGGACAAAGGTCTGGTTTCGGTCTGATCAGAGGACATTTTGGTCTGGAAAGTCTGATCAGAGATCATTTTGGTCTGGAAAGTCTGATCAGGGGTAACTTCGGTCTGGAAAGTCTGATCAGAGGTCATTTCAGTCTGGATAGTCTGATCATAGCTCAATTTGGGTCTGGACCAAAACCTGGGCAACTGCCTCCGCCATGAAAAGTGGGTGGGAAAACACTAGGTATTCCGCCTGGTCTGAATAAAAACTCAGCCTGCAAGTGAACTCGAGATGCAAAAGAGGTTAGCTAAACAGGAACACAAGATTGAATCTTCACAATGACTTCCTTAAATTTACCCCAGAAAAAAAAAACAATTTTAGTACCCGGGCCAAGGTGTCAACGCTAAAAAACGCAAAATTTTGTAAGATTGGCGTCGAATGCGTTGAATTTATGCAAGATCACAGCTTCAGCGTAGGTCTTAACTGAATTTAGCGTAGATCTTACATAAATTCAACGCATTCAACGCCAATCTTACATATTTTGCGTTGAATTTAGCGTAGATCTTACATATTTTCCTTTGAATTTAGTTTATATCTTACATATTTTGCGTTGAATTTAGCGTAGATCTTACATAATGTCAACGCATTCAACGCCAATCTTACATGTCTTGCGTTGATTTTAGCGTAGATCTTATATACTTTGCGTTGAATTGAGCATAATTCTTGCATTTTTTGCGTTGAATTTAGCGTAGATCTTACATGAGTTCAACGCACTCAAAGCCAATCTTAACTAATTTGCGTTGATTTTAGCGAAGATCTCGCATACATTGCGTTGAATTTAGAGTAGATCTTACATGAATTCAACCTATCCAACGCCAATCTTACATTTTTTGTGTTGAATTTAGCGCAGATCTTAATATTTTGCGTTGAACAAAGCGTAGATCTCACATATTTTCAATGAACTCAACGCCAATCTTACATATTTTCCTTTAAATTTAGCGTAGATCTTACATATTTTGCGTTGAATTTAGCGTAGATCTTACATATTGTCAACGCATTCAATGCCAATCTTACATTTTTTGCTTTGATTTTAGCGTAGATCTTACATATTTTGCGTTGAATTTAGCTTAGATCTTACATATTTTGTGTTGAATTTAGGGCCGATCTTTTTATTTTGCGTTGAACTAAGCGTGGATCTCACATATATCCAACGCACTCATCGCCATTCATACATACTTTGCGTTGAATTTAGCGTAAATCTTACAAATTTTTTCCTTTGAATTTAGCGCAGATCTTACATATTTTGCGTTGAATTTAGCGTAGATCTTACATAAATTCAACGCGTTTAACGCCAATCTTACATTTTGCGTTGAATTTAGCGTAGATCTTACATATTTTCCTTTGAATTTAGTTTATATCTTACATATTTTGCGTTGAATTTAGCGTAGATCTTACATAATGTCAACGCATTCAACGCCAATCTTACATGTCTTGCGTTTATTTTAGCGTAGATCTTATATATTTTGCGTTGAATTGAGCATAATTCTTGCATTTTTTGCGTTGAATTTAGCGTAGATCTTACATGAGTTCAACGCACTCAAAGCCAATCCTAAATATTTTGCGTTGATTTTAGCGAAGATCTTGCATACATTGCGTTGAATTTAGCGTAGATCTTACATGAATTCAACCTATCCAACGCCAATCTTACGTATTTTGCGTTGAACTTAGTGTAGATCTTAATATTTTGCCTTGAACAAAGCGTTGATCGCACATATTTTCAAAGCACTCAACGCCAATCTTACATATTTTCCTTTGAGTTTAGCGTAGATCTTACATATTTTGCGTTGATTTTAGCATAGATCTTACATAATGTCAACGCATTCAATGCCAATTTTACATATTTTGCTTTGATTTTAGCGTAGATCTTACATATTTTGCGTTGAACTGAGGATAGATCTTACAAGAATTCAACGCATTCAACGCCAATCTTACATTTTTGCGTTGAATTTAGCGCAGATCTTTTTATTTTGCGTTGAACTAAGCGTAGATCTTACATATTTCCAACACACTCAACGCCATTCATACATATTTTGCGTTGAATTTGGCGTAAATCTTAAATATTTTTTCCTTTGAATTTAGCGTAGATCTTACATATTTTGCGTTGAATTGAGCGTAGATATTACATGTTTTGCGTTGGATTTATCGTAGATCTTTACATATTGTCAACGCATTCAACGCCAATCCTACATATTTTGCGTTGATTTTAGCGTAGATCTTACTAATTTTGCGTTGAATTGAGCATAGATCTTGCATATATTGCGTTGAATTTAGCGTAGATCTCACATGAATTCAACCTATCCAACGCCAATCTTACGTATTTTGCGTTGAATTTAGTGTAGATTTTACATTTTTTGTGTTGAATTTAGCGCAGATCGTAATATTTTGCGTTGAACAAAGCGTAGATCTCACATATTTTCAATGCACTCAACGCCAATCTTACTTATTTTCCTTTAAATTTAGCGTAGATCTTACATATTTTGCGTTGAATTTAGCGTAGATCTTACACAATGTCAACGCATTCAATGCCAATCTTACATATTTTGCTTTGATTTTAGCGTAGATCTTACAAATTTTGCGTTGAATTTAGCTTAGATCTTACATATTTTGTGTCGAATTTAGTGCCGATCTCTTTATTTTGCGTTGAACTAAGCGTGGATCTCACATATATCTCACAAAGCGTTGATCGCACATATTTTCAAAGCACTCAACGCCAATCTTACATATTTTCCTTTGAGTTTAGCGTAGATCTTACATATTTTGCGTTGATTTTAGCATAGATCTTACATAATGTCAATGCATTCAATGCCAATTTTACATATTTTGCTTTGATTTTAGCGTAGATCTTACATATTTTGCGTTGAACTGAGCATAGATCTTACAAGAATTCAACGCATTCAACGCCAATCTTACATTTTTGCGTTGAATTTAGCGCAGATCTTTTTATTTTGCGTTGAACTAAGCGTAGATCTTACATATTTCCAACACACTCCACGCCATTCATACATACTTTACGTTGAATTTGGCGTAAATCTTAAATATTTTTTCCTTTGAATTTAGCGTAGATCTTACATATTTTGCGTTGAATTGAGCGTAGATATTTCATGTTTTGCGTTGGATTTATCGTAGATCTTTACATATTGTCAACGCATTCAACGCCAATCCTACATATTTTGCGTTGATTTTAGCGTAGATCTTACATATTTTGCGTTGAATTGAGCATAGATCTTGCATATATTGCGTTGAATTTAGCGTAGATCTCACATGAATTCAACCTATCCAACGCCAATCTTACGTATTTTGCGTTGAATTTAGTGTAGATTTTACATTTTTTTGTGTTGAATTTAGCGCAGATCTTAATATTTTGCGTTGAACAAAGCGTAGATCTCACATATTTTCAATGCACTCAACGCCAATATTACTTATTTTCCTTTAAAATTAGCGTAGATCTTACATATTTTGTGTTGAATTTAGCGTAGATCTTACACAATGTCAAGGCATTCAATGCCAATCTTACATATTTTGCTTTGATTTTAGCGTAGATCTTACATATTTTGTGTCGAATTTAGTGCCGATCCCTTTATTTTGCGTTGAACTAAGCGTGGATCTCACATATATCTCACAAAGCGTTGACCGCACATATTTTCAAAGCACTCAACGCCAATCTTACATATTTTCCTTTGAGTTTAGCGTAGATCTTACATATTTTGCGTTGATTTTAGCATAGATCTTACATAATGTCAATGCATTCAATGCCAATTTTACATATTTTGCTTTGATTTTAGCGTAGATCTTACATATTTTGCGTTGAACTGAGCATAGATCTTACAAGAATTCAACGCATTCAACGCCAATCTTACATTTTTGCGTTGAATTTAGCGCAGATCTTTTTATTTTGCGTTGAACTAAGTGTAGATCTTACATATTTCCAACACACTCCACGCCATTCATACATACTTTGCGTTGAATTTGGCGTAAATCTTAAATATTTTTTCCTTTGAATTTAGCGTAGATCTTACATATTTTGCGTTGAATTGAGCGTAGATATTACATGTTTTGCGTTGGATTTATCGTAGATCTTTACATATTGTCAACGCATTCAACGCCAATCCTACATATTTTGCGTTGATATTAGCGTAGATCTTACATATTTTGCGTTGAATTGAGCGTAGATATTACATGTTTTGCGTTGGATTTATCGTAGATCTTTACATATTGTCAACGCATTCAACGCCAATCCTACATATTTTGCGTTGATTTTAGCGTAGATCTTACAAATTTTGCGTTGAATTGAGCATAGATCTTGCATATATTGCGTTGAAATTAGCGTAGATCTCACATAAATTCAACCTATCCAACGCCAATCTTAGGTATTTTGCGTTGAATTTAGTGTAGATTTTACATTTTTTGTGTTGAATTTAGCGCAGATCTTAATATTTTGCGTTGAACAAAGCGTAGATCTCACATATTTTCAATGCACTCAACGCCAATCTTAATTATTTTCCTTTAAATTTAGCGTAGATCTTACATATTTTGCGTTGAATTTAGCGTAGATCTTACACAATGTCAACGCATTCAATGCCAATCTTACATATTTTGCTTTGATTTTAGCGTAGATCTTACATATTTTGCGTTGAATTTAGCTTAGATCTTACATATTTTGTGTCGAATTTAGTGCCGATCTCTTTATTTTGCGTTGAACTAAGCGTGGATCTCACATATATCTCACAAAGCGTTGATCGCACATATTTTCAAAGCACTCAACGCCAATCTTACATATTTTCCTTTGAGTTTAGCGTAGATCTTACATATTTTGCGTTGATTTTAGCATAGATCTTACATAATGTCAATGCATTCAATGCCAATTTTACATATTTTGCTTTGATTTTAGCGTAGATCTTACATATTTTGCGTTGAACTGAGCATAGATCTTACAAGAATTCAACGCATTCAACGCCAATCTTACATTTTTGCGTTGAATTTAGCGCAGATCTTTTTATTTTGCGTTGAACTAAGCGTAGATCTTACATATTTCCAACACACTCAACGCCATTCATACATACTTTGCGTTGAATTTGGCGTAAATCTTAAATATTTTTTCCTTTGAATTTAGCGTAGATCTTACATATTTTGCGTTGAATTGAGCGTAGATATTACATGTTTTGCGTTGGATTTATCGTAGATCTTTACATATTGTCAACGCATTCAACGCCAATCCTACATATTTTGCGTTGATTTTAGCGTAAATCTTACAAATTTTGAGTTGAATTGAGCATAGATCTTGCATATATTGCGTTGAATTTAGCGTAGATCTCACAAGAATTCAACCTATCCAACGCCAATCTTACGTAATTTGCGTTGAACTTAGTGTAGATCTTACATTTTTTGTGTTGAATTTAGCGCAGATCTTAATATTTTGCGTTGAATTTAGCGTAGATCTTACACAATATCACTGCATTGAATGCCAATCTTACATGTTTTGCTTTGATTTTAGCGTAGATCTTACATATTTTGCGTTGAAATTAGCTTAGATCTTACATAAATTCAACGCGTTCAACGCCAATCTTACATTTTGCGTTGAATTTAGCGTAGATCTTACATAATGTCAACGCATTCAACGCCAATCTTACATGTCTTGCGTTGATTTTAGCGTAGATCTTACATATTTTGCGTTGAATTGAGCATAATTCTTGTAATTTTTTGCGTTGAATTTAGGGTAGATCTTACATGAATTCAACGCACTCAAAGCCAATCTTAAATATTTTGCGTTGATTTTAGCTTAGATCTTACATGTCTTCCGTTGATTTTAGCGTAGATCTTACATAATGTCAACGCATTCAACGCAAACCTTACATGATTTGTGTTGATTTTACCGTAGACCTAACATATTTTTGGGTTGAATTGAGCATAGTTCTTGCATATTTTGCGTTGAATTTTAGCGTAGATCTTACATGAATTCAACGCATTCAACGCCAATCTTACATATTCTGCGTAGAGGTTAGCGTAGATCTTACATATTTTGCATTGAATTTAGCGCAGTTATTAATATTTTCCGTTAAACTAAGCGTAGATCTCACGTATTTTCAACGCATTCAACGCCAATCTTACATATTTTGTGTTGAATTTAGCGTAGTTCTTACATATTTTGCGTTGAATTTAGCGTAGATCTTACATATTTTCCTTTGAATTGAGCGCGGATATTACATATTTTGCGTTGGATTTAGCGTAGATCTTTCATTGTCAACGCATTCAACGCCAATCTTACATATTTTGCGTTGATTTTAGCGTAGATCTTGCATATATTGCGCTGAATTTAGCGTAGATCTTACATGAAATCAACCTACCCAACGCCAACCTTACGTATTTTGCGTTGAACTTAGCGTAGATCTTACAGATATTGAGTTGAGTTTAGCGCAGATCTGAAAATTTTGCGTTGAACTGAGCGTAGATTTCACATATTTTCAACGCAGTCAACGCCAATCTTACATATTTTGCGTTGAATTTAGCGTAAATCTTACATATCTTCCTTTGAATTTAGCGTAGATCTTTCATTGTCAACGCATTCAACGCCAATCTTACATATTTTTCTTTGATTTTAGCGTAGATCTTGCATATATTGCGCTGAATTTAGCGTAGATCTTACATGAAATCAACCTACCCAACGCCAACCTTACGTATTTTGCTTTGAACTGCGCGTAGATCTCACATATTTTCAACGCAGTCAACGCCGATCTTACATATTTTGCCTTAAATTTTTGCGTAAATCTTACATATCTTCCTTTGGATTTATGGTAGATCTTATATATTTTAGGTTGAAATTAAAGTAAACTTACATAATGTCAACGCATTCAACGCCAATCTTACATACTTTGCGTTGATTTTAGCCTAGATCTTACATTTTTTCGTTTAAATCAGCATACATCTTGCAAATTTTGCGTTCAATTTAGCGTAGATCTTACATGAATTCAACAAATTCAATGCCAATATTACATATTTTGCGTTGAATTGAGCGTAAATCTTACTTATTTTGCGTTTTGTTTAGCGTGGATCTTGTACAATTTGCGTTGATTTAAGCGTAGAACTTAGTTATTTTATGTTGACTTTAGTGTAGATCTTGCATATTTAGCCTTGAAATTAGCGTAAATCTTACAAATTTTGCGTTGATTTTAGCGTAGATCTTACATATTTTGCGTTGAATTTAGCGTAGATCTTACATATTTTGCGTTGAATTTAGCGTTGACACTGCATAGTTTTGGTCTGGAAAGTCTGATCAGGGGTAACTTCGGTCTGGAAAGTCTGATCAGAGGTCATTTCAGTCTGGATAGTCTGATCATAGCTCAATTTGGGTCTGAACCAAAACCTGGGCAACTGCCTCCGCCATGAAAAGTGGGTGGGAAAACACTAGGTTTTCCGCCTGGTCTGAATAAAAACTCAGCCTGCAAGTGAACTCGAGATGCAAAAGAGGTTAGCTAAACAGGAACACAAGATTTCATCTTCACAATGACTTCCTTAAATTTACAGCAAAATAACAATTTTAGTACCCGGGACGAGGTGTCAACGCTAAAAACTGCAAAATTTTGTAAGATTGGCGTCGAATGCGTTGAATTTATGCAAGATCACAGCTTCAGCGTAGGTCTTAAATAAATTCAACGCATTCAACGCCAATCTTGCATATTTTGCGTTGAATTTAGCGTAAATCTTACTTATTTTGCGTTGTGTTTAGCGTGGATCTTGTACAATTTGCGTTGATTTAAGCGTAGAACTTAGTTATTTTATGTTGAGTTTAGCGTAGATCTTGCATATTTAGCCTTGAAATTAGCGTAGATCTTACAAATTTTGCGTTGATTTTAGCGTAGATCCTACATATTTTGCGTTGAATTTAGCGTAGATCTTACATAAATTCAACGCATTCAACGCCAATCTTACATATTTTAGGTTGAATTTAAAGTAAACTTACATGATGTCAACGCATTCAACGCCAATGTTGCATACTTTGCGTTGATTTTAGCGTAAATCTTACTTATTTTGCGTTGTGTTTAGCGTGGATCTTGTACAATTTGCATTGATTTAAGCTTAGAACTTAGTTATTTTATGTTGAGTTTAGTGTAGATCTTGCATATTTAGCCTTGAAATTAGCGTAGATCTTACAAATTTTGCGTTGAATTTAGCGTAGATCTTACATATTTTGCGTTGAATTTAGCGTTGACACTGCATAATTTTGGTCTGGAAAGTCTGATCAGGGGTAACTTCGGTCTGGAAAGTCTGATCAGAGGTCATTTCAGTCTGGATAGTCTGATCATATCTCAATTTGGGTCTGGACCAAAACCTGGGCAACTGCCTCCGCCATGAAAAGTGGGTGGGAAAACACTAGGTTTTCCGCCTGGTCTGAATAAAAACTCAGCCTGCAAGTGAACTCGAGATGCAAAAGAGGTTAGCTAAGCAGGAACACAAGATTTCATCTTCACAATGACTTCCTTAAATTTACAGCAAAATAACAATTTTAGTACTCGGGCCGAGTTGTCAACGCTAAAAACTGCAAAATTTTGTAAGATTGGCGTCGAATGCGTTGAATTTATGCAAGATCACAGCTTCAGCGTAGGTCTTAAATAAATTCAACGCATTCAACGCCAATCTTAAATATTTTGCGTTGAATTTAGCGTAAATCTTACTTATTTTGCGTTGTGTTTAGCGTGGATCTTGTACAATTTGCGTTGATTTAAGCGTAGAACTTAGTTATTTTATGTTGAGTTTAGCGTAGATCTTGCATATTTAGCCTTGAAATTAGCGTAGATCTTACAAATTTTGCGTTGATTTTAGCGTAGATCTTACATATTTTGCGTTGAATTTAGCGTAGATCTTACATAAATTCAACGCATTCAACGCCAATCTTACATATTTTAGGTTGAATTTAAAGTAAACTTACATGATGTCAACGCATTCAACGCCAATGTTACATACTTTGCGTTGATTTCAGCCTAGATCTTACATTTTTTTGTTTAAATCAGCATACATCTTGCATATTTTGCGTTCAATTTTGCGTAGATTTTACATGAAGTCAACGCATTCAATGCCAATATTACATATTTTGCGTTGAATTGAGCGTAAATCTTACTTATTTTGCGTTGTGTTTAAAGTGGATCTTGTACAATTTGCGTTGATTTAAGCGTAGAACTTAGTTATTTTATGTTGAGTTTAGTATAGATCTTGCATTTTTGGCTTTGAAATTAGCGTAAATCTTACAAATTTTGCGTTGATTTTAGCGTAGATCTTACATATTTTGCGTTGAATTTAGCGTAGATCTTACATATTTTGCGTTGAATTTAGCGTTGACACTGCATATTTTTGGTCTGGAAAGTCTGATCAGGGGTAACTTCGGTCTGGAAAGTCTGATCAGAGGTCATTTCAGTCTGGATAGTCTGATCATAGCTCAATTTGGGTCTGGACCAAAACCTGGGCAACTGCCTCCGCCATGAAAAGTGGGTAGGAAAACACTAGGTTTTCCGCCTGGTCTGAATAAAAACTCAGCCTGCAAGTGAACTCGAGATGCAAAAGAGGTTAGCTAAACAGGAACACAAGATTTCATCTTCACAATGACTTCCTTAAATATACAGCAAAATAACAATTTTAGTACCCGGGCCGAGATGTCAACGCTAAAAAACGCAAAATTTTGTAAGATTGGCGTCGAATGCGTTGAATTTATGCAAGATCACAGCTTCAGCGTAGGTCTTAAAAAATTCAACGCATTCAACGCCAATCTTGCATATTTTGCGTTGAAATTAGCGTAGATCTTACATATTTTGCGTTGAATTTAGCGTAGATCTTACATAAATTCAACGCATTCAACGCCAACCTTACATATTTTGCGTTGAATTTAGCGTAGATCTTACAAATTTTCCTTTGAATTTAGCGTATATTTTACATATTTTGCGTTGAATTAAGCGTAGATCTTACATAATGTCAAGGCATTCAACGCCAATCTTAAACATTTTGCGTTTATTTTAGCGTAGATCTCACAAATTTTCCTTTGAATTTAGCGTAGATCTTACATGAATTCAACCTATCCAACGCCAATCTTACGTATTTTGCGTTGAACTTAGTGTAGATCTTACATTTTTCGTGTTGAATTTAGCGCAGATCTTAATATTTTGCGTTGAACAAAGCATAGATCTCACATATTTTCAATGCACTCAACGCCAATCTTACTTATTTTTCTTTAAATTTAGCGTAGATCTTACATATTTTGCGTTGAATTTAGCGTAGATCTTACATAATGTCAACGCATTCAATGCCAATCATACATATTTTGCTTTGATTTTAGCGTAGATCTTACATATTTTGCGTTGAATTTAGCTTAGATCTTACATATTTTGTGTTGAATTTAACGCCGATCTTTTTATTTTGCGTTGAACTAAGCGTGGATCTCACATATATCCAACGCACTCAACGCCATTCATACATACTTTGCGTTGAATTTAGCATAAATCTTACACATTTTTTCCTTTGAATTTAGCGCAGATCTTACATTTTTTGCGTGAAATTTAGCGTAGATCATACATAAATTCAACCCGTTCAACGCCAATCTTCCATTTTGCGTTGAATTTAGCGTAGATCTTACATATTTTCCTTTGAATTTAGTGTATATCTTACATATTTTGCGTTGGATTTAGCGTAGATCTTACATAATGTCAACGCATTCAACGCCAATCTTGCATGTCATGCGTTGATTTTAGCGTAGATCTTATATATTTTGCATTGAATTGAGCATAATTCTTGCATTTTTTGCGTTGACTTTAGCGTAGATCTTACATGAATTCAACACACTCAAAGCCAATCTTAAATATTTTGCGTTGATTTTAGCGTAGATCTTGCATATATTGCGTTGAATTTAGAGTAGATCTTACATGAATTCAACCGATCCAACGCCAATCTTAACTATTTTGCGTTGAACTTAGTGTAGATCTTACATTTTTTTTTGTTGAATCTTACATATTTTGCGTTGAATTTAGCGTAGACCTTACACATTTTGCGTTGAATTGAGCATAGTACTTGCATTTTTGCGTTGAATTTAGCGTATATCTTACTTGAACTCAAAGCATCCTACGCCAATCTTACATATTTTGCGTTGAAATTAGCGTAAATCTTACATACTTTGCGTTGAATTTAGCGTATATCTTACATAATTTCAACGTATTCAACGCCAACCTTACATGATTTGTGTTGATTTTACCGTAGACCTTACATATTTTTGGGTTGAATTGAGCATAGTTCTTGCATATTTTGCGTTGAATTTTAGCATAGATCTTACATGAATTCAACGCATTCAACGCCAATCTTACACATTCTGCGTAGAGGTTAGCGTAGATCTTACATATTTTGCATTGAATTTAGCGCAGTTCTTAATATTTTGCGTTAAACTAAGCGTAGATCTCACGTGTTTTCAACGCACTCAACGCCAATCTTACATATTTTGTGTTGAATTTAGCGTAGTTCTTACATATTTTGCGTTGAATTTGGCGTAGATCTTACATATTTTCCTCTGAATTGAGCGCGGATATTACATATTTTGCGTTGGATTTAGCGTAGATCTTTCATTGTCAACGCATTCAACGCCAATCTTACATATTTTGCGTTGATTTTAGCGTAGATCTTACATATTTTCCTTTGAATTTAGTGTATATCTTACATATTTTGCGTTGAATTTAGCGTAGATCTTACATAATGTCAACGCATTCAACGCCAATCTTGCATGTCTTGCGTTGATTTTAGCGTAGATCTTATATATTTTGCATTGAATTGAGCATAATTCTTGCATTTTTTGCGTTGAATTTAGCGTAGATCTTACATGAATTCAACACACTCAAAGCCAATCTTAAATATTTTGCGTTGATTTTAGCGTAGATCTTGCATATATTGCGTTGAATTTAGCGTAGATCTTACATGAATTCAACCGATCCAACGCCAATCTTAACTATTTTGCGTTGAACTTAGTGTAGATCTTACATTTTTTTTGTTGAATCTTACATATTTTGCGTTGAATTTAGCGTAGACCTTACACATTTTGCGTTGAATTGAGCATAGTACTTGCATTTTTGCGTTGAATTTAGCGTATATCTTACTTGAACTCAACGCATCCTACGCCAATCTGACATATTTTGCGTTGAAATTAGCATGAATCTTACATACTTTGCGTTGAATTTAGCGTATATCTTACATAATTTCAACGCATTCAACGCCAACCTTACATGATTTGTGTTGATTTTACCGTAGACCTTACATATTTTTGGGTTGAATTGAGCATAGTTCTTGCATATTTTGCGTTGAATTTTAGCATAGATCTTACATGAATTCAACGCATTCAACGCCAATCTTACACATTCTGCGTAGAGGTTAGCGTAGATCTTACATATTTTGCATTGAATTTAGCGCAGTTCTTAATATTTTGCGTTAAACTAAGCGTAGATCTCACGTGTTTTCAACGCACTCAACGCCAATCTTACATATTTTGTGTTGAATTTAGCGTAGTTCTTACATATTTTGCGTTGAATTTGGCGTAGATCTTACATATTTTCCTCTGAATTGAGCGCGGATATTACATATTTTGCGTTGGATTTAGCGTAGATCTTTCATTGTCAACGCATTCAACGCCAATCTTACATATTTTGCGTTGATTTTAGCGTAGATCTTACATATTTTCCTTTGAATTTAGTGTATATCTTACATATTTTGCGTTGAATTTAGCGTAGATCTTACATAATGTCAACGCATTCAACGCCAATCTTGCATGTCTTGCGTTGATTTTAGCGTAGATCTTACAAATTTTCCTTTGATTTTAGTGTATATCTTACAAATTTTGCGTTGAATTTAGCGTAGATCTTACATAATGTCACGCATTCAACGCCAATCTTACATGTCTTGCGTTGATTTTAGCGTAGATCTTATATATTTTGCGTTGAATTGAGCATAATTCTTGCATTTTTTGCGTTGAATTTAGCGTAGATCTTACATGAATTCAACGCACTCAAAGCCAATCTTAAATATTTTGCGTTGATTTTAGCGTAGATCTTGCATATATTGCGTTGAATTTAGCGTAGATCTTACATGAATTCAACCGATCCAACGCCAATCTTAACTATTTTGCGTTGAACTTAGTGTAGATCTTACATTTTTTTTTGTTGAATCTTACATATTTTGCGTTGAATTTAGCGTAGACCTTACACATTTTGCGTTGAATTGAGCATAGTACTTGCATTTTTGCGTTGAATTTAGCGTATATCTTACTTGAACTCAACGCATCCTACGCCAATCTTACATATTTTGCGTTGAAATTAGCGTAAATTTTACATACTTTGCGTTGAATTTAGCGTATATCTTACATAATTTCAACGCATTCAACGCCAACCTTACATGATTTGTGTTGATTTTACCGTAGACCTTACATATTTTTGGGTTGAATTGAGCATAGTTCTTGCATATTTTGCGTTGAATTTTAGCATAGATCTTACATGAATTCAACGCATTCAACGCCAATCTTACATATTCTGCGTAGAGGTTAGCGTAGATCTTACATATTTTGCATTGAATTTAGCGCAGTTCTTAATATTTTGCGTTAAACTAAGCGTAGATCTCACGTGTTTTCAACGCACTCAACGCCAATCTTACATATTTTGTGTTGAATTTAGCGTAGTTCTTACATATTTTGCGTTGAATTTGGCGTAGATCTTACATATTTTCCTCTGAATTGAGCGCGGATATTACATATTTTGCGTTGGATTTAGCGTAGATCTTTCATTGTCAACGCATTCAACGCCAATCTTACATATTTTGCGTTGATTTTAGCGTAGATCTTGCATATATTGCGCTGAATTTAGCGTAGATCTTACATTAAATCAACCTACCCAACGCCAACCTTACGTATTTTGCGTTGAAATTAGCGTAGATCTTACATATTTTGAGTTGAGTTAAGCGCAGATCTTAAAATTTTGTGTTGAACTGAGCGTAGATCTCACATATTTTCAACGCAGTCAACGCCAATCTTACATATTTTGCGTTGAATTTAGCGTAAATCTTACATATCTTCCTTTGGATTTAGCGTAGATCTTACATATTTTAGGTTGAATTTAAAGTAAACTTACATAATGTCAACGCATTCAACGCCAATCTTACATACTTTGCGTTGATTTTAGCCTAGATCTTACATTTTTTTCTTTTAAATCAGCATACATCTTTTATATTTTGCGTTCAATTTAGCGTAGATCTTGCATGAATTCGACGCAATCAATGCAAATATTACATATTTTGCGTTTAATTTAGCGTAAATCTTACTTATTTTGCGTTGTGTTTAGCGTGGATCTTGTACAATTTGCGTTGATTTAAGCGTAGAACTTAGTTATTTTATGTTGAGTTTAGTGTAGATCTTGCATATTTAGCCTTGAAATTAGCGTAGATCTTACAAATTTTGCGTTGATTTTAGCGTAGATCTTACATATTTTGCGTTGAATTTAGCGTAGATCTTACATATTTTGCGTTGAATTTAGCGTTGACACTGCATAATTTTGCTTTTTGATTTTTTGTGGGGGTGGTGTACGTAGGAGAAGAGGGGAGAAGTGGGGGTAGGTCTGGAGGGGGGCGCAGTCTAGGGGAGTACGTGTAGGAGGGGGTACGAGGTGGGTCAGTTGTTGGGGATGGGTACACGTGACACGTGGGGGGTACCTGGTGGGTGGGGGTGGAGGAGGGTACGTGGGGGGGTCCTTGTGGGAGGGAGGGGTTACGTGTCGAAGGAGGCGTTGGTTGAGGGTTGGGGTATGTTTGGGGGGGGTACATGGGGGTGAGGAGGGAGACATGGAGGGTGGGGGTGGGGGTAGGGTACGTGGGGGGAGAGATTTGCGTTGGGTGGAGTGTATTGGGGTTACGTGTGTGGGGGGGGGGTACTTGGGGGAGTTATGTGGAGGGGGGCGCTACGTGTGGCGGGGGGGTTACGTTTTAGTTTGGAGGGGGTAGTTGGATGATGGATTGAGCTAGGCAGGCTCATTTTTTTTCCAATTTTTTCAAAAATCAAAACCTGGTTGAATGCAAGAGAAACTGAAATTTTTTGAGAGGGAAAAAAGTAGAGCAAAAAATGAACAAAAAGAGAAAAAAGTTAAAGCTGAGTTCAACGCAAAATTAGGTGAAGTCAACGCTTAATTCATTGAAAAATTATGAAAATTCTCCTAGAAACGCTAAACTTACGTGAAACGTGAGGTTACAGTCCGTTTTGTAAAGAGTGCGGTTCCTAAGAAAAGTTAGGGTGTTTGGCACAGTGATAGAAGAGGCGAAAATTAAGCAGTAGGTCAGTGTTTCGAGTCCCATACCCAGAGTATTACGCGTTGAATTTTTTTGTAAAATCAACGCTAAATTCGATGGAAAGTATGTAAGATCAACGCTAAATTCAACGCAAACTATTTAAGATTTACATTTAAATCCAAACGCAAAATATGTAAGATCTACGCTAAATTCAACGCAAAACATGTAAAATCTACTCTAAATTCAACGCTTGTTATGTAAGATCAGCGGCAACTAGCGTTGACAAGTCGAAAATTCACCGCAATTTTCTTACATAATTTTGCGTTGAATTTTTGTCTTCAAATTCAACGCATTCAACGCAAAATTATGTAAAAAAATTGCGGTGAATTTTTGCGACTTGTCAACGCTAGTTACCGCTGATCTTACATAAATTTTGCAAAATTCATCGAGCCGGGTAAAAAAAAATGGTTGATAATGAACTATATTTCACGTTCACCTGATGTGATCAAGTTTGTTTCGGCACAATGGCAAAAAGTTATTGTAAAATCTATTAGGAAATTTAATAGTTGCTCAGCGATCACATAACAAGCAAGATATGTTCTGGTATAACGGTAGTTTAGAGTAACAATCAACAGTTTTCAATATCAATATCGTAAAACTGATCTTCATCAACTTTAGATGATGGGGGTGGGCCTATTCAATATAACACATTTGTGGATCATATGGATTTGTAGGACACAGTAGTAATTAGAGGTCATTGTATCAAGTATTGTCATATAAGAAAAATCAAATCGTTCAAAATGAAATCGGAAACGTAGAAGTCATGATTTTTATGTGACCACGTTTTAGCTTCATAACCTTTGTTGATTGGCTATATTACAGTTGATTTCTATATATGCTTCCATTACAGTAAAAATATATACCTATTGTTTTAAAGGGAAAGGCGTATTTAAATATTAAGTTAGCATTTCCCAACACCTACAATGGTGACCCCTATCTGTTAATATGCGCCTAATGCGGAAGCTAAGTAACTACTTCTTTTCCTCCAAGCAAATCAATTTTAATCGTTCTATTACAACAAAATTCGAGTCAAATTTTAACTCTGCTCGACATCTTAATTTTTTTTTTCAGGGCCCCGTTAATTTTTTCATTACTGGTTTTACGGTGATTGATGGTTCAAGGGGTAGCCCGGTAGGTACAGGTTTCGGAAGTTTGGGTTCGGTAGGTTCGGGTTTGCTATCGGTAGGTAGTAATCAGGGTTTGGTATGTACAGGTTCGGTTATGGTAATAACAGATATTGGTATGGCAGGTACAGGTATAGGTACAGGTTCAGGTGACGCTGCAGGTTCGGTAGGTTCAGTCATTGCGGGACAATTTCCCTCAGGATCTCAAACTCTAGCTGGAGCGATAGATCCAAATCTGTTGCTTGCTCAACAACATTTAGCATCAGTTGGACAAGTTTCTGTGAAACCTCCTGTCTTCTACAGGTCAAATTCTGGAGTATAGTTCCGTCAAACGAAATCTCAATTTGTTCTTGCCGGAATAACAAGCGAAGGGACAAAATTTTACCACATACTTGCTGCAATCCCTAAAGACGTTGCAATTAATCTTCCAAGGGGCATAATCATATCTGCAGCATTTTCCAGAAGTCAAAACAAGAAATGATAGAAGCCCTGGGACTTACTTCATTGGACGGTCAAAAACCTTCATTGTGATTGATGAGAATTCATCAAAAGTCTGCTGAATGTAACTTGACGTTAGAAAACAATGTCATAAAGCACAGGTTAGTGCAAGCAATGCCATTTTCTGTGAAAACGGCATTCTCAGCCCACCTAGAACTTCCTGTTGAACAATTTGCCAAATTAGTTGATACAATTTACAGCTACTCAAACACTTTAGGTGCCACAAGTCCTCCAAATTTTTCTGCAGTTTCTACACAGCAGATGCCAACCAGGCCATTGTACAATCCGAATTAAAAAAAAGCAATCAATCAGTAAACCAACCGGAATAAAACAGAACAATCGAGAATACACATAGAACTTTCACAGCAGGTCAAAGACCAAAAACTTGATCCTATAATCTCCATTTTGTTGAGAAAGCAAAATCATGTAAACCATGGTGTCAGTGGCCAGGACAGAAGCCCAAAAACATCGAACCAACGTCTCGTGCAAACTCTCCGGCAAATCCGTCAAACTAGCAACACCTAGTTTGTGCGCGGCAATCTCTGGGGGTAATCTCTGCATTCGCACAGCCACTTAATTAGGAGAAAATCCAACTGATTTCATAGCAGACACAGGTTTAATGACATCAATAATTACGCCAAGTTTGTTAAAACAAATTTCATTCCTCCTTCTGTAATGAAACTTAGAACAGTCAATGGAGGTTCAGTAAAAAGTTTTGGCAGATTGTCGTTATCAATTTCGATTCCTTCTTTGCGAAGAACATTCCGTTTCACATTCTTTATAGCAGATGTCACAGACAAAACTCTTGGCTCAGACTTCCTGATGGAAATCAAGATTACAGTTAATTGTGATAACCTCACCTTAACTGACAATATAACAGGTCTTTCTACGAGACAATCTTAACACCAGTTAAAGACAGTCATTCATCAGTCCAGTTTGTTAACAAGGACTTTTCGTCAAATGAAAATGATAGATTACAAGCAGTCATGGAAAAATGGTTGCGACGTCAATTTTGATGTCGAAGCAAAACATAAAACAGTTCAAAAAATTGAAACATCTGGAAAACAAGTTTAATCTAAACCAAGACAGTTGAATCCAGAAAACGTAAAAAATGCCAAAAATGCCTTTGATGAAATGCAACGGCTTGGTATAATACGGCCATCTAAGAGTCCTTATTCAACACTTTGCATATGGTTCCGAAAAAAGAAATTGGCGATTGGAAACCCAGTGGTGGCTATTGATCTCTAAAACACATAACTGTCAGAGATAGTTATCCAATGCCTCAGCTTTCAATGGTTGAACTTAATGGCAGAAAAACTTTTTTTTGGCAAACTTGAATTGGCCAAAGCATACCATCAGATACCGATTCACTCAGATTATATAGAGAAAGCTGTCGTAACCACAACTTTTGGTTTAGTTGAAATTATCAGAATGATTTCAACCAGTTGCATCAAAAGTTGAAAGTTTGATTTTTTAGAAAGGCCCAAGAATTACAAAGAGCTGCGAAGAATAATGGGAATGTTTTTTTACAGGAAAAGAATGTTTTTTTTTTACATATGTTCCACAATATGCACAAATTATTGAGCCTTTAAAGCATCATCTCATTTCAAGTCAGCCAACACAGAAAAAGAGAAGAAATAAAGCTAATTTGCATTTGAATAACATGGAACCCGACTATTGCTGGCTTCAACAGCATTCAGAATCTTTTAGAGCGCTTAAAGTAGGCTTGAGCAAATCAGTACTTCTTTACCATATAACACCAGATACCACCTTGCCATTGACAACTGATGTTTCAGCAAACAGATTTTGGTGCAGATCTCCATGAAGTATTGAGTTCGGACAAAAACCGACCACTAGAATTTTTCTCTAGACGCCTAACACAAGCAGAACGGAATTATAGCAATTTTGACAAAGAATTGCTTGCAATTTATGCTGTAACCGTTAAGTTTCGTTAGCTCATAGAAGGAAGAAAACTGTTGTTTTTTACCGACCACAAAACTTTAGCATGCATTTTTCGTCGAATAAGAGCATCTAATAACCATAGTCCTCGACAAGCCAGACAGCTTTCTTTCATAGCTGAATATTTAGATGAAATTCATCATTTGTCTGGGTAGGAAAATATTGTTGCCGATTGTTTCTCTTTTCCTTCAACTGATACCAATGAGCAATCTCAAAATGTATCCGGCGTCTATGTCGACGTTTTTGATTTACCCGAAATAGCGAAAACACAAACAGAAAACTTTCGTACTCAAATGATGAATGAATCTTTGAACGGAATACAAGAGGTTACTATTGGCAATAAGAAACTTCTCTGTGATAAATCTGTTGTTCCACGACATATTTTACCTCCGGATTGTCGCTTTCCTATTTTCAGCCAGTTCCAAGATTTATATCATCTCTATTGGAAACTCTCGAAAAGGATGATTCTAGCAAGATTTACATGGCCAAAAGCTGATCACAATATCAAATTGTGGTGCAAAAAATGTCTTCAGTGCCAACAGAACATCCTATTATACATGACGAAAGACAGAGGTTCTCAATTCGAAAGTGAACTTTTCGAACGCTTAGCAAAAACTATTGATTTCTGTCGGCTAAGAACAACTGCTTATCATCCTCAATCAAACGGTTAGATAGAAAGACTTCATAGAACACTTAAAAAGACTTTAATTGGCCAAAAGTGATTGGCTGCAAACGTGAACTTCTGCATTATCAGCCACCGCTGGTCTTGATGTTCTCATCCCGAATACCATAGTCAAAGAACGATAAGAAAAGTTGTCTTTGGAGTATATTTGCCAGCTACGAAATCATCTAGACTGTTTAGTTTTCACCTCACAAAGGAAAAACAGTAAAGTTCTAAAAACATTTTTTTTCTCCTGAAAAAACTCTCTCAAAGTTATCATGTCTGGCTGCGTGTTGACCGCGTAAAAAAGCCAATAGAGGTTCCTGATTCTGGTCCTAATGAAGTAGTCTCTTCCAATCATGAGTTGAAAACGGCGCAATTAAAAGTGAATGGTTTGAGACCAACAGTTAGTATACAAAAACTAAAATGGTGCAAATTGCCTATAGCCGCAAAAGAGAGCCCAATTAAAAGCAATTGTGAGACAAAATTAACTTTTCAAGAGCGCTATTGTCTTTGTAATGAGCCAAATAATGGAGCGATGTTAAAATAATGTAACAAAAATTGCCTCATCAAATGGTTTTATTTAGATTGTTTAGGCTTAAGAGCACATCCAAAGGGCTCCTGGTTCTGCTCAACGCGCAAAAGCACTCTCAGTGTCAAGCATGTGCGTTTAGAATCTGAGAAACTGGTCAGTAATTGAACAATTCTGCCTTTATGTTGACTTAATTGCAGCGTTTTGCAGATTGTTTGCAACATTGTTATTCTCCCCAATAATTTTTTTTTCGGTTATTTACTTATTTTTGTCCCCAGGACTCTCCTTCAATTTGTCACTAATGAGAACTGCTATTATTTACCTTTACAAGCAATGTTAAAGACAAGTATTGTACGGAAAAGTACAAACTTTGCAAAAATTTCGTCCATTTTAGCACAAAATTTCTCCTCTTTTACGACAGAAACTTGACCTAATTGAACGTTCCTCACTCATATATAACAATTAATTGGCATTAAAAGACTTTGTTTGTTATATTTGTTTAATTACCTTCCATTTTCTTTTTTTTTCATTATTTTTAATAAATTTGGTTATTTTAATTTAGTTTAGATTATTTTAGCTTATTTTACTTTTGAGCGATGTGGACAAGTTACTGGGCATTGTGGACAACCTATGGGACGATTTGGGTTTTATATTTTGGTGGATATTGTACGATATTTTGGATATTTGCGAATTTTGGTGGATATTCTATTTTTGCAGTATTTTGGGTCTCCGACACTGAGCAGGGGGAGATATGTAGGATACAGTAGCAATTAGAGGTCATTGTGTCAAGTATACTCTTGTAAGAAAAGTCAAATCGTTCAAAATGAGATAGGAAATGTAGACGTCATGATTTTTATGTAACCACGTTTTAGCTTCATAAGCTTTGTTGATTGTCTTTATTACAGTTAATTTCTCTATATGCTTCCATTACCGCAAAAATATATACCTATTGTTTTAAAGGGAAAGGCGTATTTGAATCTTAAGTTAGGATTTCCCAACTCCTAAAGATGTAGACTGTCTAAGAGCGGCGAGGGCACATTGTTTATGCCTGGTGGAATTTGCCGAGCAGTTTTCATTGTTTCCTGATCAATTGATTCTGCTGATTGATGATTTGAGACAACACTAGCTAGCTCATCTTTTGCGTTTATTAGAGCGAAAATGAGCTGCATTGCGAGAAATTTTGTACTCGTTAGATGAGGAAGAAAAATGCGTAAAAGTCTACCTCATCTAGTACCTTCACTCGATCTGGAGTTTTTTGCGTAGGGGAATAACTGGTTTGAGAATATCACATTATTCATTTTTCTTGGTTACAATCAATCCGGGGAGGCTGACCTCATAAAGCGCGTCCATCTTCTTTTCAGTTTAGATTTCTTAGGGATTGCGCTTGTCAGTTGAACTTGGAAGGCCCGCTCTGCTTCTGGTATACATCGGCATATCCTTTCAAAATTAAAGAAGCAAGTATTCCTGACCTGTTGCATCGCTTTTTGCTGTTGTCGTTTTCGTTATCTTACGCTCCGCCTCTATGTCACTGCTCTTTGATTCAAGCTAATCTTGGCTTGGTAGTTTGTGTTAGTCTTTTGACAAGGCCGATTACCCTTTGATCCCTTGTCAATGTTAAAATGATTTTTCTATCATAATTATTGAAAGACATCTTGAAATAAGTTTCCAATTAGGCATCTAGCGTTCTCTCATCTAAAACATCTAGAACTCAATGATTTGATATGTAAGTTTCTGATACTTTTCAGTCATATGTTTTACATTTGTTTGTTTTTCAAATGTTTCTTCGGTAGGAAACTTTCAGATGTGATCCCCCGGGCCGAGGAATTTGGCCAAAATTATGTAAGATCAGCGGCAACTAGCGTTGACAAGTCGGAAATTTCACCGCAATTTTCTTACATAATTTTGCGTTGAATGCGTTGAATTTAAAGACAAAAATTCAACGCATTCAACGCAAAATTATGTAAGAAATGGCGGTGAATTTTCCAACTTGTCAACGCTAGTTGCCGCTGATCTTACATATTTAGCGTTGAATTTAGCGTAGATCTTACATATTTAGCGTAGAATTTAGCGTAGATCTTACATAAATAGCGTTGAATTTAGCGTAGATCTTACATATTTTTGCGTTGAATTTAGCGTTGATCTTACATATTTAGCGTTGAATTTAGCGTAGATCTTACATATTTTTGCGTTGAATTTAGCGTTGATCTTATATATTTAGCGTAGAATTTAGCGTAGATCTTACATAATTAGCGTTGAATTTAGCGTAGATCTTACATATTTTTGCGTTGAATTTAGCGTTGATCTTACAAAAAATCAACGCGTAGAACTCTGGGTATGGGACTCGAACCACTGACCTCCTGTTTACTTGTCGCCTCTTCTACCATTGCGCCACCGTACCTTGGTTTCCTTAAGAGCCGCAATCCTTATAAAGCGTAGATCTTACATATTTTGCGTTGAAATTAGCGTAGATCTTACATATTTTGCGTTGATTTTAGCGTAAATCTTACATATATTGCATTGAATTAAGCGTAGAACTTGCATATATTTCGTTGAATTTAGCCTAGACCTTACATATTTTTCGTTGAATTTAGCCGAGCTCTTACATAATTTCAACGTATTCAACGCATTTATCATGTGAGAACTACTGGGAAAAATTTAAAACTTTTTTAAGTTTTGAAAAAATTTTGAATTCCTAAAATGGTCTGAAATGGTTTTTGCACCGTAAGAGAGCAAATGGTTATTTTTTTGCTGACTTCATTTTTCTCAATTGTGCAGTATAGGGGTCGAAAATTAATTTTTCGAAAAAAACTTGAAAAATTTGAAATCATCAAACGTTCTGAATTGGATTTTGCACTATAAAAGAGCACTAAAAAAGATTTTTTCTGACTTCTTGTTTCTCACCTTAGGAGTATAGGGTTCGAAATAGTGAAAAAATAATTTTTCGAAAAAAAACATAAAATTCAACGCTTAATATGTAAGATCTACGCCAAAATTCAACGCAAAAATATGTAAGATCTACGCTAGATTCAGCACTAAATATGTAAGATCTACGCTAAAATTCAACGCTAAATATGTAAGATCTACGCCAAATTTCAACGCAAAATATATAAGATTGGCGTTGAATGCGTTGAATTTATGTAAGATCTACGCTAAATTCAACGCTAAATATGTAAGATCTACGCTAAAATTCAACGCTAAATATGTAAGATCTACACCAAAATTCAACGCAAAATTATGTAAGATTAGCGTTGAATGCGTTGAATTTATGTAAGATCTACGCTAAAATTCAACCCTAAATATGTAAGATCTACGCCAAAATTCAACGCGAAATTATGTAAGATTAGCGTTGAATGCATTGAATTTCTGTAAGATCTACGCTAAATTCAACGCTAAATATGTAAGATCTACGCTTAAATTCAACGCTAAATATGTAAGATCTACGCAAAATTTCAACCCAAAATATGTAAGATTGGCGTTGAATGCGTTGAAATTATGTAAGATCTTCGCTAAATTCAACGCTAAATATGTAAGATCTACGCTAAAATTCAACGCTTAATATGTAAGATCTACGCCAAAATTCAACGCAAAATTATGTAAGATCTACGCTAAATTCAGCGCTAAATATGTAAGATCTACGCTAAAATTCAACGCTAAATATGTAAGATCTACGCCAAATTTCAACGCAAAATATATAAGATTGGCGTTGAATGCGTTGAATTTATGTAAGAACTACGCTAAATTCAACGTTAAATATGTAAGATCTACGCTAAAATTCAACGCTAAATATGTAAGATCTACACCAAAATTCAACGCAAAATTATGTAAGATTGGCGTCGAATGCGTTTAATTTAAGTAAGATCTACGCTAAATTCAACGCTAAATATGTAAGATCTACGCTAAAATTCAACTCTAATTATGTAAGATCTACGCCAAAATTCAACGCAAAATTATGTAAGATTAGCGTTGAATGCGTTGAATTTATGTAAGATCTAGGCTAAAATTCAACGCTAAATATGTAAGATCTACGCCAAAATTCAACGCGAAATTATGTAAGATTAGCGTTGAATGCGTTGAATTTATGTAAGATCTACGCTAAATTCAACGCTAAATATGTAAGATCTACGCTAAAATTCAACGCTAAATATGTAAGATCTACGCCAAAATTCAACGCAAAATTATGTAAGATTAGCGTTGAATGCATTGAATTTAAGTAAGATCCACGCTTAAGCGTAGATCTTACATAAATTCTACGCATTCAACGCCAATCTTACATAATTTTGCGTTTTTTAGCGTTGACACCTCGGCCCGGGGCCATTGCTGATAATTAAAAAATCATTATCTTTTTCATTGGTGATTGGACCACCCGAATTTTTTTTTCAAATTTCTCGTTGGGAACTATACAGTGTTTGTGATTGAAATTTCGCAGCGGGAATAACAGACTTAAGGTTCTTACCTATTCCAGTGCAGGGTTTTTAATCTATTGTCCGTACTATCGAATCCCTTTTAATGGAGGCCCAACAGCAAAGCCTGGGCGTGATCCTGTGTCTTTCCACATGATACTGTGTCGTCGGCAAGGAGGTCTTCTATCAACGCTTCTTTGATGGTGTGGCGGATTGCAATCTTTTGGTCCATCTTTTCCTCAAAATTAGCGTACATGCGGGTTAACTTCTTCGCGTCTTTGCTATTGCGCAATTTACAATCGCATACGACTTTTAGCTGAGCATCTTTGCACGTCACAGGTGCAATTAGATTTATTAGAAAGTTTCCAGATTACGGCAGCGAATGAAAAGCAATTTTGGAAATCTGTTAGAGTGCTGAGTACTGATGCGTTTCCTGGCGAACTTGTTGGTGGCGGTGAAAGTGTTGTCGATTGCGCTTGTAAATTGACGTTCGAATTTACTCATGGAGTGTGAGTTGCTAAATGGCAAGTTTATCGCTGGATTTGGTTGACATTTTGAAAGGGTTTTTTAATCAAAAGTGATTACAAAATGGGAATGCTGCTGTTTTCGTTGATATTTTTTGGCGAAGAGCAAATTCCTTTTGATAGTGAGTGGATGTTTCAAGTTAATTGAGGAATGTTGGTTACTAGAGTTTTGAGCTGCTATTTTGCAGGGCGCGTTCATATTTGGAGTATTGCAGGATACTAGTGTTAATTTGAAATGTAGGCAAAGGTAATTCGATAGTGCTTGTACTTGTAGTGGTGGTGAGAAAGTAGTGCAGTTGGTTTCTAAGGGGAATGGGTAATTCAGTTGAATGGTACTTGAGCTACGAAGTGTAATAAAAAAATGTTTGGTTCAAAAGTGTCGACCGAAAATGGTGATTCACTTTCGTTAAGATTATTCTACGCGAATGAATGATTGTTTGGAATCGTGTTTAATTGAAAGACATACATATTGTCTGATGCTTAGTTTATTTGCTGGTTACTTTTTAAAGTAGTTAGTTACTTTGTGAAAGTTGGCTAATTTAAATTCTCCGTCCTATACTGAAGCAGTTTTAGAAAGTTGATCTGGTTGTCATAAAAAATCCGATTTTCTCATTTTTGTGCCTGGTTAATCTTTCATTTTAGTTGATTACAAAATAGGCGGTCAATCGAAATGTAAGACGGCTACAGTGAGATTTATTGAAACGTTTTTTTTACTATAGAAAATGGTGATCAGAAATAGCAATCAAGTGTTGTCCAGTAGGATGCTTTTTGGATTGGTCTAAGGACCCAACTACTCCCAACAATTCCTATTCTTTAACGCTCCATCTTTCTTCGTTTAATTTAAGAAAACGCAAAGCAAGAGGTTTAGGAGTCCAGCCGTCAGGTGTAGGCTGTTCGAAAGAAGCACCTAATCCTGCTCAGGAATTGTCAAATTTTACTCTTATTTAAAGCAAAAGATTGAAATGAGAGTTTTCTGTACAATTGTTAATGTTGTCTCCTATTGCTTTAAATTGCATTTTTGTTTAGATATCCAGCTAATTGCAATGAGTATGTAAAAGAAGACGAAATGTGCAAATAAGTTCTTCAAGCTGAATAAAAAATTTGTTTAAGTGATTTGCGGAGCCCAAAAATTATTTTAATTTTTTCAATGTGTTTGGCGGTGCGAGTGAAGGTTAGGTATGAGTTTAAGATTCGCTAGGCGAAATCCAGGCTTGTGTAAATTTATATTCTAACCAATTTGTTTCTTTGTTTTTGCAAAGCGGCATTTTGTTAGAATAATTTTTTTTAAATCTGCGAAATAAGTTTATCAAGACAAAAACTTCTACTCTAATGAAATTTTGTGAGGCAAGGAAATATTCCTTATTGACCGAGGTGGTCGAAGAAAGATTCGACAATTTTTGTCTGGGGGAGTAGCCTCCCGGACGTTTATTACACAAATCGCCATTTCGTTGTCGCGCAATCGTTCACCGTCCATTCCGTCGGATGATGCATCTGCCAAACGGCAAAATTTCGAATGAGCAAATGTTTTTGCCTATTGTAATTTTAGTAAAAAGAACAGTTAATTTTGTTTCGATTTAAGAGTTGTCAACAAATCAATCCACAAACATAAATATCATAAACCGAATATTGATACCTTTATCAACTAAACTCTATCTTACAAATTAAAAAAGATCCCGAATCGCAAGTAAAAACGCGAGTAGTTATTTAAGTTTCTACCATAGAAACGGTAAATCAATGCAACATTGATAAGTTTGGTATGGGAATGATTATTTAAAACAAATTTTTGCCTGTCTTGATAAGCTTATTTCGCATAATTAAAAAAATATATCCTAACAAAAAAGCCGCTTTAATAATAATAATTAATAAAGTTAATAATTTTGGTTCCTGTGTAATCGCAGCGGAACAGCATTAGGCGGACTTCGTCCTGTTCTCAGCTGCCCTTTTTTATTACTCCCCACATTTCAGACTGTTCTTTTTATGAGCAGCATTGCTCTTTTTTGGTGACTATGGCCACTTTTTTGCGTCTGAAACTTTCACTTGGCACCATCATTGCAGCCAACATTGGTCAGGCTATGATCAACCTGAAGCTATGGTTAAGTAAGAGCTCAACCTCAAGTAATGGGAGTATGGGTGCCTCCGTATCTTAGAGGAAATGCCACCCTTTCATATTTTTCTCTATATTTCCCTTTATAAAATTTCTCTATAGTTCTCTAAATTTCTCTATATTTCCCTTTAGGAATTTTTCTGTATTTTTCTATATTTCCCTGTATATTCCGTCTATCTTATAATTGAAGAAAAAACAATATATATTCTCATGTCATTATTCTACTAATAATTTTAAAAATAATTTTACAAATATTTCTACCAATAATTTTACGAATAATTTTACTAATAATTCTACTAATGATTTTAGTAATAATTCTACTAATAAATCTACTAATAATTCTACTAAAAATTTTAGCAATAATTTTACTAATAAATCTACTAATATTTCTACTAATAATTTAACTAATAATTCTACTACTAATTTAATAACTTATACTTATAGAAATAGCCTTTACCATCACTACAGAATCTAAATTTACCATTATTATCTCTAATGCCTTTATCATCAGATGGGTCTATAGCTATTTTATAATGTTCTCTAGTTTCTAAATGATGTCTATTACTATCAATAGTATAATTAGTTACATATTTAGTCTTACCTTTATATATAGCATTTCTAAAAACTTCTACATTAATTTGATTTTTAATAGTAGCCTTAGTTCTTCCTTTTAACTTTTTTTCTTCTTGTCATTTAACAGTAGTATAATAATATGCGTTAGCTTTAAGGAAACACCCCTCTATAATAGTATCATTAGGTAACTCATCCTTCATCTTACCTAACTCATTATTATGTAATATATCTTTTATCTTATTCATTTCATTTTCTATATCACTATCTAAAGGAACATCAATATTTATAAATATACTATCAGTATCTGTATAATGATAACTACAATCTAACTTTTTCTCAAAGTATTCATAAATAGCATTATACATAAATAGCTTAGTTTTCTCTAATATAGCAAATCCAATATAGTTAAACTTATCTACTTTAACACTACTTCTTGTTTTATGTACACCCACAAGATTATCATCAATTTCGACATCATATTTAAATTTAAAATTTTTTACTAAATTAATATATTTATCTACATCATTAACTAACTCTACATCTTGCCTATTATATACATTCACTATTGTTTTTCCATAGAAGGCATTATTCATTAACTTACAGAAAAATCACCAAATTCATCTCCCTTAGCTTTAGCTTTTTTTTGAATATTAAATTCATTATAAGGCTTTAACCATTCACTTTTACTATACTCCAATTTTTGCATAATTGTAACATCTTCCAACCTTAATCCATTGTCCAAACACCAATCTAACATCTCTGCATCAATTACATAGTCCTCCTTATCTTATAACTTTAACATCACATTTTCATTTGGTTTATATCCTTTCTTTTTATTTTCTTTTTTATAATCAGTAAACTGATCATTGTATTCCTTTGTCTTTTCAAGAAAGAATGGATATTTCTTTGTTTTCTGTTTCAACTCATCATTATACTTTATATCAATGGTATAGATATAACCTAGGTTACGGATAGATCTAGTGAATACTATATCTGCAAAGCCTGTCTTTGTATCATTACACACTTTGATATCACCAGTAGGTAAAGCTTGTACCTATGCAGAAGCATACAATGAGTTGAAATCTAAATACTTTTAAAAATTCTCTTTCCCAGTATAACCAGGATCTATCTGTTTATTCATACATTTTACATGATAATCTCCTAATACTGAGAATAACCCACCTCTAATACAACACTGTAATGTATCATAAACATTAACTGTACGTTCTTTATAGTGTTTAAGTTTAACATTAGCATATTTCAATCCACACAACCATGTCAATCCAGGAGTAGAATATTTATAACAAGGATCTATTTCATAATATTCTAAACAAAAATATCCAAACTTCTCAAAAACATCACCGATAATAATACATCAGTTTTAAGATATAACATCATATAATCCTCAATTGTCTTAGACCCAGTATTATTCCAACAATCAATTGCCTGCTGATATTCTTTATTAGTTTTACCACATTGTTTCAACTTAGAATAGAATGCTTCCATA
Source organism: Convolutriloba macropyga (assembly GCF_964194025.1). Lineage (NCBI taxonomy): Eukaryota > Metazoa > Xenacoelomorpha > Acoela > Convolutidae > Convolutriloba > Convolutriloba macropyga. The sequence continues at coordinate 25,481,455 of NC_134470.1, forward strand.
GGAGGTAGTTCTGTATTAGTGAGTTTATCCATACTAAAGAGTTTATCCATATCTCCAAACTTCTCAAAACCATCACCGATAATAATACATCAGTTTTAAGATATAACATCATATAATCTTCAATTGTCTTAGACCCAGTATTATTCCAACAATCAATTGCCTGCTGATATTCTTTATTAGTTTTACCACATTGTTTCAACTTAGAATAGAGTGCTTCCATAGGAGGTAGTTCTGTATTATTAAGTTTATCCATACTATCAACCCATTCACATGGGAATATACCTTTCCTTCCCTCTAACTTGAATTTGTTTAACGTTACAAACTCTTTATCACTCAATGTTTTACTTATGGCATCTAAGCTAAGTGGATGGAAGAACCTAAACATATCTAATGCTTTATACAAATATAATTCTCATCAATTTTAGCTAATATTTCAAGTCTAATCTTCTTTGCTAGTTTAATTATAAAAAGATGGTTATCATAATTAGTAGAATTAAATGCATATATTGGTACAAAATCAATCTTAGCTCTGTGGTTACATTTATTGTGATCATATCCTCTAAATTTCCCATTTGAATGATCATAATCCCTAACGGTATCCATTTTTTCATTACAATAATAACAACTACTATATAACGGGGTAATAATGTCTTCTTTCAATAGAATATTTATACTAAATATCTCCTTTAAATAAATTTTTATAATAACTTTTCTTACTTATAAACCAGTTAACTATATCCGCACCACAATAATATTCATACTTATCTTCTAATATATCAGGATAGCCACTTTCAGTATATCCCACAAGCAATAGGAATGTGTTTTTTGTTTTTTATTATACATTCGAAATCATAATACATAACAAATGGAACTCTTTTCTTAAAATGGAACTTATCAAATTTTAGATAGTCATGATGATGGAATGTTTTTCTTTCAATTTTATTATTTAATTCTAAATGATTATTTAATGCATCTCCACTTCGAAATGACGCACAACATTTTAGACATGGATAACATTTTTGTTTAGATGATCTTAATAAGAATGTTACATCATTGCATAGGAAATAATGATTATCCCAATATAATATATTACATCCTTTCGGATCAATTGATTGATTAATACAGGATTAATAGTTTTATTTTTATTTAAATTAAATACATTAAATAATATTTTGTCCTTATTTAACTCTTGTATTTTCTGCAATTCTTTATATTCATAAGGAAGTGGAATCTTTGGTAATTTTATCTCAATAATATATTCCGGTTTGTTATAATTACTAAGTTTATTGGAATTATATTTAGGAGGATGTAGATAAGCAATTAAACAACAGAGTAAACATCTATTATCAGTATTAAGTATGTTAAGTATATATCTAGATGTGAAAGGTAATTTACTAGTACACCCACCCGTTGGATAAAACCCGTGTGTATGCATAGTTCTTTTGACAAATCTTTGCAAACTCCAGCCAGATTGATTCATTTCTTGTTCCTGCTTTTTAGTCTACAATTCTCCATTCAATAAATCCAAGTCATAAGATCTATTATATTGTCTAGTCATTAGCCTAAAATAGAATTCATTTTCTTCTAAATGTTCATCAGTAGATGTTGAATACCTAACTACATCAGAGGTGTTAAATTTGATATAGGGATGAACGTTATACAATGCCTCCAATGCTTCTAAGAATCTAGGGTGTTCATAATTACTACTTGTTTTTTTTAATTGATAATGCTTCATGTTATGATCTAATCCTAACTCCTTAACTTTCTCTCTCCACTTTTCATCAGTAAGTTTTCTCTCTTTAAAATTCTCCTTACGCTCAGCTGATTCATTGTGTTTATTTTCATTGTTATATCCAGTGTTACATATTTCACAATAACCTGAAATATTTTTTTGTTATTTTATTTTCAGAAACATTCCGTTACCATTATCTAGATGCGTCTTTGTTTTAAGATGTTGTTCCACACTATATTGACTCAGTGAAGTCCTACATGTTACACAATCAAACTTAAGTCCATTATTTGCTATTTCCCCTTTAACTAGTCTCACACTATTCTTATGATTTAGGGTTGGTACGACTTATGATATAAGGTTAAGTATGTTTATTATGAGCAGTATTATTATCTAGATATATATTACAACTTTCAGAATACATTATTCCATCCAGTTCAGGATACTTTTTATTTAACTTTTGTTCTATATCTTCATTAGTAACTTTCTCCCCAGTCTCATTAGCACTCTCATTAATTTTATTTCTATTATATACTAGCTCGTTTTTATGTTTGAGTGGTTGAATGTGTCTACCATAGTACTTTTGTGTTATCTCCTCATTACAGTTTTCTAGAATAGACATCCAAATCAGAATCAAAATCAGAATCGGGTTTGGAGGCAGAATTGGAATTGGAATCAGAATTGGAATCGGAATCAGAATCAGAATTAGAATCGGAATTGCAACCAGAATCAGAATTAGAATTAGAATCAGAACCAGAGTCTTTATCTTTATCCTTATCTTCATCTTTATCTTTATCTCTATCTTTATCTTCATCTTTATCTTTATCGTCATCTTTATCTTTATCTTCATCTCCACCTCTAGATAATTTGCCAGCTTTAGATAATTTACCAGCTTTAGAGGATTTACCAGCTTTAGATGATTTACCATATCCATCTTCATCTTTTAAGTATTTAGCTTAGCCTCCAACATCGTCTTATGCATATCCTCAAGCATATTCTTTTCCCGTTGTTTTTTTGCTACTTGTTCATTATACGACTTTTTTATCTTTTCATTTATTTGTTCAAACCTTCTGATTGGCTCCATAGCATCTTCCATACTCTTCCTTTCTTCTTCTTCATCCAATGGATTGATTGGTTTCTTTTCTACAATTCTTTTGATTTTATTTATCAGCATCTGGATTACCCAGTCACTTGCAGGTTGAGCTTGCACACCTACAAGTAGAGCTTGATTACTTGACGATTGAGCTTGCCCACTTCCAAATTGAACTCGGTTATTTGTAGAATGAGTGTTCTCGGTTCTATCTTGCCTCTTCATTTGTGTTCACCAAATTTTGAATTTATACTATTTATATAGGTTTTCAATACTTTAAATATGTATATTACTAAATGTGACAAATGAAAAAATAAGGCATGTTTTTGGAGTTGCGATGAATGTCTAAGTAAACCATATATGTTTTGTAAGTAATGAAACTATAACATATAGAGAAAAACATAATCATTTGCGTATACATTTCAATGACCCAATCAATATTTAGAATGTAGTTTAAGTAAAGTAGATCAACCTATATCTAACTATAGATTTAAACATTTCACTTGTAGGACCTGTGTTTATCTCAGAAAATATAGATTTCGTGATACTAAAGAAAGATTCTACAACTATGCGAAGAAATTTAATATCAAAGTATAAGTCTATGACTAGACCTACGACTAAGTCTATGACTAAGTCTCTGATTAAGTATATGTCAATGAGTAAGTATATGTCTATGAATAAGTATTTGTCTATGACTAAGTATAAATCTATAATTAAATATAAATTTAAGACTAAGTATAAGTCTTCGACTAATTCTATGACTAAGTCTATGACTAAGTCCATGACTAAGTCTATGACTAAGTCTATGACTAAGTCTATGACTAAGTATAAGTGTATGACTAAGTATAAGTCTAAGACTAAGTATAAGTCTATGACTAGTCCTATGACTAAGTATAAATCTGTGACTAAGTATAAGTTTATGACTACGTATAGGTCTATGAATAAATATAAGTCTATGAATAAGTATAAGTCTATAACTAGTCCTATGACTAGGTATAAGTCTATGACCAAGTATATTAGTTTTTACCCCTTTAAAATGCTGTTGGTATTGCCATTACTTATTATAATAGTTTTTATTAGTTTAATTGGAATTACGATCAATATTCAGATATAAGGAAAAGATTTGAAAGGTATAAGACTCTTACCAGACCCATTTGAAATGAAAAGCAAAGATTTATTATTTATGGAGCATCTTACTCTGGTAAAAACAAATTTCATAAAACAATATTGTGGTCTTTATGAAACAGTTAATGTATTCCGTGTTGATACCAGAGATTGGAAAGGATATAAAACATTTAGTGTCATTGAATTAGACTTATTCAAAAACCCAGAAGACTTTGCTAATAGCCTTGTGATATTTGATGATATGGGAGATAATATTAGAATGCCAGTGGTCGATAAATTTTACTCTTCAGGCAGGCATAACAATTTTAATATAATATCTGTAGGTCATTCTGTAACAGATTAAAATGTTAAAGCAAGAGTGAACACCCCATCTATTTTCATTACTTTAACTATTCCGCATATACTCTTTGAAAAGGTAAAAGAGAAGTTTAACATTAAATATAATCTAGATAGATTAAAACTATAAAAATATGGTATGGTGCATTATAATATTATTGATGATTATTATATTGTATTAGATAAAATTAAAAAAGTTGTTTATGATTCTAGAATAGGTGCTATTGACATTGAGAAGTACATTGAAAAACATCATTCAATGATAAGAAATATGAAATATTAAGTAGATATTCAATAGAGAGAATGATAAACCTAAACTATGTTAAACCAAATGACAATATTTACGCTTCGAAGAAAAATGTATTCCAATTGATTTTTATAAAACATATAAGAAAAAAAGTATATTAAATGAGATACATAGTAGCTATGTTTCAGTATTTGGTATGATAGAATTATTATTTAGCTACATTCAAAAATATACCAATGTCTACAATAAAAATATCAATAACAATAATATTAAATCTATTTGAAATTTACTGGATATAAAAAGGGCAAGTTTGAATTACATAATGGAATTCCAATATCAATAGGCTATGGACAACCTACTAATAAAAATAAACTACCAAAACAAACTCTATTTAATAGAGATGAAGAAGCATTAGATACATTTTCTATATTTTGCATTTGTATTATAGCCATTTATGCAACCTACATTGAAGTTAATCGACCTCCTACAAAATTACACAAAAACAAACATTGATGTATAGAGAATGCAATATTGAATTGGGTGATGATAAAGATGATGATAATGATAATAATCCAGAAGATGATTTAAAGATTCATTATCATAAGTCTCATGATAAATTATTGAAGAGATGTAGGAAATGTATGCAAAGACTATATAATAATTTTCATTTTAAAGATAGTTGTACAGATAAACGTACAGGGTTCATATTACCAACTCATAGTTACATCGATTATAGTGATATAATTTATAGTGATGATAAAGAGAGAGATGATGATAAAGATGATTCTAGTGATTTCAAAAAGACTTTAAATGAATTGAAAGATAATATTAAAGAATGTTTCAAAGAATATATAAGAACCAATTTAAAAATAGATATCAATAATGAATTAAAACTAGAGATTAAAAATGAAATGAAAAAAAAGAACTTAGAAATGAAGTAGAACAAGGAGCTATAATTAATTTAAAGCCTGATGATAATGTTAAGAATCCATCTAAAGAAATTAAATCAACTAGGACTTGTTGTTTATCCAAAATTGAAAAGAATAAAGATTATTTTTATAAGACTGGAGGGCTATTTAAAGAGTGTTCATCTGAAAAAATCACATGTCCAATATGTAATATTATGCTAAATAGGTCTTCCCTGAGAAAATTTATGAAGAGATCCCACAAAAACCAAAATAATATTTCTTAATAAAAATTAGTGATAGAGCACATACATTTATGAGATAACTCTCTTATTAAAGACAAAAATCATGCATCATGCCACACTTTTACTTCTTAATTATAATCTACATTGGATTAAATAGAATAACATGGATAGCATAGAATAAAAATGATAACCTAGAATTATGGGTTATAATAGAATCTTAGTAATTTCGCATGCGAAATTACTAAGATTCTAATATAACTCATATTTCTAAGTTATCCATGTTATTCTGCGCTATCCATGTTTTGCTAAGTAATCCAATGTAGATTATAATTCAGAAGCAAAAATGTGGCATAATGCATGCTTTATGTCTTTAATAAGTGAGTTATCTCATAAATATATATGCTCTGTCACTAATTTTTATTAAGAATTATTATTCTGGTTTTTGTGGGGTCTCTTCAAATGTTTTCTAAGGGAAGACCTATTTAGCATAATATTACACAATGGACATGGGATGTTTTCAGATGAACACTCTTTACATAACGCTCCAGTCTTATAAAAGTATTCTTTATTCTTTTGCATTTTGCATAAACAACAAGTCCTAGTTGATTTAATTTCTTTAGATAGATTCTTAATATTATCATCAGTCTTTAAATTATTTCTAGCTCCTTATTCTAATTCAATTCTAAGTTCTTTTTTATTCCATTTTTAATCTCTAGTTTTAATTCATTAATGATCTCTAATTTTAGGTTAGTTCTAATATATTCTTTTAAACCTTCTTCAATATTATCTTTCATTTCATTCAAAGTCTTATTTAAATGACTATAATCATCATCTCTATCTTTATCATCACTATAATTGATATCACTATAATCAATGTAACTATGAGTTGGTAATATGAACCCGGTACGTTTATCTGTACAACTATCATTAAAATGAAAATTACTATATAGTCTTTGCACACATTTCCTACATGTCTTCAATAATTTATCATGAGACTTATGATAATGAATCATTAGGTCATCTTCTGGATTATTATCATTATCATCATCGTTTTCATCACCCAAATCAATATTGCATTCTTTACACATCAATGTTAGTTTTTGTAAAATTTTTAGGAGGACGATTAACTTCAACGTAGGTTGCATAAATAGCTATAATACAAATGCAAAATATAGAAAATGTATCTGATGCTTCTTCATCTCTATTAAATAGAGTTTGTTTTGGTGGTTTATTTTTATTAGTAGGTTGTCCATAGCCTATTGATATTGGAATTCCATTATGAAATTCAAACTTGCCCTTTTTTCTATCCAGTAAATTTAAACTAGATTTAATATTATTGTTATTGTTATTTTTATTATAGACATTGGTATATTTTTGAATGCAGCTAAATATTAATCCTATCACGACGACGATACAGAATACTGAAACATAGCAACTATGTATCTCATTTATTATACTTTTCATTTTCTTATATGTTTTAAAAAATCAATTGGAATAGATATTTCTTTGAAGCGTAAATATTCTCAAAATAAAACAAAAGCTCATTTGGTTTAATAAAGGTTGGGTTTACCATTCTCTCTATTGAATATCTACTTAATATTTCATATTCTTTATCATTGAATGATGCTTTTCAATGTACTTCTCAATGTCAATATCACCTATTCTAGAATCATAAACAACATTTTAATTTTTATCTAATACAATATAATAATCATCAAAAATATTATAATGCACCATACGAAATTTAAAATGTTTTAATCTATCTACATTTTATTTAATGTTAAACTTCTCTTGTACCTTTTCAAAGAATATACGAGGAATATTTAAAGTAATGAATATAGATGGGGTGTTCACTCTTGCTTTAACATTTTAATCTGTTACAGAATGACCTACAGATATTATATTAATATTATTATGCCTGCCTGAAGAGTAAAAATTATCGACCACTGGCATTCTAATATCTTCCATATCATCAAATATAACAAGGCTATCAGGAAAGTCTTTTGGGTTTTTCAATAAGTCTAAATCATTGACACTAAATGTATTATATCCTTTCCACTCTCTGGTATCAACACAGAATACATTAATTGTTTCATATAAACCACAATATTGTTTTATGAAATTTGTTTTACCTGAGTAGGATGCTCCATAAATAATAAAGCTTTGCTTTTCATTTCAAATGGGTCTGGTACGAGGCTTATACCTTTCAAATCTTTTCCTCATATCTGAATATTGATCGTAATTCCAAAAAGCAATTAAACCAATAAATACTATAATAATAAGTAAAGGCAATATTAACAACATTTTAAAGGGGTAAAACTAATATACTTAGTCATAGACTTATACTTAGTCATAGACTTATACTTAGTCAAAGACTTATACTTAGTCATAGACTTATACTTAGTCATGGGCTCATACTTAGCCATAGACTTATACTAAGTCATAGACTTATACTTAGTCATAGGCTTAGCCATAGACTTATACTTAGTCATAGATTCAGTCATAGACTTAGTCATAGACTTAGTCATAGACTTTGTCATAGACTTAGTCATAGACTTAGTCATAGACTTAGTCCTAAATTTAGTCATAGACTTAGTCATAGACTTAGTCATAGGCTTAGTCATAGACTTAGTCATAGACCTATACCAGTCATAGACTTAGTCATAGAGTTAGTCATAGACTTATACCCAACCATATACTTTGACATAGACTTAGACAGAGACTTAGACATAGACTTAGTCATACACTTAGTCATAGACTTATACTTAGTCATAGACTTATACTTAGTCGTAGACTTAGTGATAGACTTAGTCATAGGTCTAGTCATTGACTTATACTTTCATATTATATTTCTTTGCATAGTTGTTTAATCTTTCTCCAGTATCACGAAATCTATACCTTCTGAGATAAACACAGGTCCTACAAGTGAAATGTTTAAATTTATAATTGGATATAGTTTGATCTACTTTACATACACTACATGCTAAATATTGATTGGGATTATTGAAATGCATATGCAAATGATTAGGTTTTTCTCTATATGTTATAGTTCAATTACATAAAAAACATATATATGGTTTACTTAGATATTCATCACAACTCCAACACCATGCCCTATTTTTACATTTGTCACATTTAGTACTATACATTTTTAAAGTATTGAAAACCTATATAAATAATATAAATTCAATATTTGGAAAATAAAAATGAAAAGGCAAGATAGAATCGAGAACACTCCTTCTACAAATAATCGAGTTCATTTTGGAAGTGGGCAAGCTCAATCTTCAAGTAAGCAAGCTCAACCTGTAAGTGTGCAATCTCAACCTGCAAGTGACTGGGTAATCCAATTGCTGTTAAATAAAAACAAAAGAACTTCTCTTGTACATTTTCAAAGAATATGTAAGGACTATTTAAAATAATGAATATAGATGGAGTGTTCACTCTTGCTTTAATATTTAAATCTGTTAGAGTATGACCTACAGATTTTATATTAATATTATTGTGCCTGCCTGAAGAATAAAAATTATCGACCACTGGCATTCTAACATTATCTTCAATATCATCAAATATAACAAGGCTATTAGCAAAGTCTTTTGGGTTTTTCAATAAGTCTAAATCATTGACACTAAATGTATTATATCCTTTCCACTTTCTCGTATCAACACAGAATACATTAACTGTTTCATATAAACCACAATATTGTTTTATGAATGTTGTTTTACCAGAGTAAGATGGTCCATAAATAATAAAGTTTTCTTTTTTTCATTTCAAATGGGTCTGGTAAGGCAGTCTTATACCCTTCAAGTCTGTAACATTTGTCACATTTAGTCCTATACAATTTAAAACTTTTGAAAACCTATATAACTAATATAAATTCAATATTTTGTGAATAAAAATGAAGAGGCAAGATATAATCGAGAACACTCCTTCAACAAATAATCGAGTTCAATTTGGAAGTGGGCAAGCTCAATATTCAAGTAAGCAAGCTGAAACTGTAAGTGTGCAATCTCAACCTGCAAGTGACTGGGTAATCCAGATGCTGCTAAATAAAAACAAAAGAACTGTAGAAAAGAAACCAATAATTCCATTGGATGAAGAAGAAAGGAGGAGTATGGAAGATGCTATGGAGCCTATCAGAAGGTTTAAACAAATAAATGAAGAGATAAAAAAGTCGTATATTGAACAAGAAGGAAAAAGAAAACAACGGGAAAAGAATTTGCATGAAGATATGCATAAGATGATGTTGGAGGCTGAAGCTAAATACTTAAAGGAAGAAGATGGATATGGTGAATCGACTAAAGCTAGTAACTCATCTGAAGCTGGTAAATCATCTAAAGCTGATAAATCACCTAGAGTTGGAGATAAAGATAAATATGAAGATAAAGATGAAGATACAGATGAACATAAAGAGTCTGATTCTGATTCTGATTCTAATTCTGTTTCTGACTCCAATTCTGATTCTAACTCTGATTCCGATTCCAATTCTGATTCCAATTCCAATTCTGATTCTGATTCTGATTTGGATGTCTGTTCTCGAAATCCTAGAAAACTTAAAACAAAATCTATAAGATTAGATGCAATGACTGTAATGAGCAGATAACACAAAAGAATCATGGTAGACACATTCAATCACTCAAACATAACAAGAACGAGCAAGTACATAATACAAATGATTGACCGTGCTAATGAGACTGGGGAGGAAGTTACTAATGAAGATATAGAACAAAAATTAAATAAAAGGTATCCTGAACTGGATGGAATAATGTATTGTGAAAGTTGTAATATATATTTAGATAATACAACTGCTTATAATAAACATGTACCAACCTTAAAGCATAAGATAAAGCCTAGTTAAAGGGGAAATGATAAAGAATGGACTTAAGTTTGATTGTGTAACGTGTAAGACTTCCCTGAGTCAATATAGTGTGGAACAACATTTTAAAACAAAGACGCATCTAGATAATGTTAACGGAATATCTGAAAATAAAATAACAAAAAATATTTCAGGTTATTGTGAAATATGTAACACTGGATATAAAAATGAAAATAAACACAATGAATCAGCTGAGCGTAAGGAGAATTTTAAAGAGAGAAAACTTACTGATGAAAAGTGGAGAGAGAAAGTTCGGGAGTTAGGATTAGATCATAACATGAAGCATTATCAAATATTAATAACAAGTAGTAATTATGAACACCCTAGATTCTTAGAAGCATTGGAGGCATTGTATAACATTCATCCCTATATTAAGTTTAACACCTTTGATGTAAAAAGGTATAAAAAACCTACTGATGAACAACTAGAAGAAAAAGAATTCACAGTTAGGCTAATGACTAGACAATATAATGGACCTTGTGACTTGGATTTATTGAATGGAGAATTGGAGACTAAAATGCAGGAAAAAGAAAAAAATCAATCTGGCTGGAGTACGCAATGATTTGTCAAAAGAACTATGTATATACACAGGTTTTATCCAACGCGTGGGTGTACTAGTAAGTTACCATTCACATCTAGATATAAAGTTAATATACTTAACACTGATAATAAATGATTAGTCTGTTGTTTAATTGCTTATCTACATCCTGCTAAAAATAATTTAAAAAGTTAGTAATTTTAATAAACCTGAATATATTAACGAGATAAAATTACCAAAGATTCCACCTCCTTATGAATATACAGAATTGCAGAAAATACAAGAGTTAAATAAGGACAAAATATTATTTAATGTATTTAATTTAAATAAAAATGAAATTATTAGTCCTGTTTTAATCAATCAAATTGATCCTAAAGGATGTAATATATTATATTGGGATAATCATTATTTCCCATGTAAAGATGTAACATTCTTATTAAGATCAACTAAACAAAAATGTTATCCATGTCTAAAATGTTGTGTGTCACTTTGTAGTGAAGATGCATTAAATAATCATTTAGAATTATGTGAAAAACAAATTGGAAGAAGAACATTCCATCATAATGACTATCGACAGTTTGATAAGTTCCATTATAAGTATAGAGTTCCGTTTGCTATCTATTGTGATTTTGAATGTATAATGAAAAACAAAAAAAAACACATTCCTATTGCTTGAGGGATATGTATTGAAAGTGACTATCCTGATATATTAGAAGTTAAGTATGATTATTATTGTGGTGAGGATATAGTTAATTGGTTTATAAGTAAGATAAGTTATTATAAAAAAATATTTAATGAGATATTTAGTATAAATATTCCATTGAAAGAAGATAGTATCACCCCGTTATATAGTAGTTGTTATTATTGTAATGAGGAAATGGGAGAGGATATAGTTAGAGATTATGATCATTTAAATGGGAAATTTAGAGGATATGCTCATAATAAATGTAACCACAGAGCTAAAAACAATTTTGTACCAATATATGCTTTTAATTCTACTAGTTATGATAACCACCTATTTATAACTAAACTAGCAAAGAAGATTAGACTTAAAGTATTAGCTAAAAGTGATGAGAATTATATTTGTATTGATATGGCTTATGCTAAAGCATTAGTTATGTTTAGGTTCTTCCATCCTCTTAGCTTAGATGCCATAAGTAAGACATTGCGTGATAAAGAGTGTGTAATATTAAACAAAATCAAGTTAGAGAGACGGAAAGGTATATTCCCATATGAATGGTTTGATAAGATGGATAAACTTAATAATACAGAACTACCTCCTATGGATAAATTCTATTCTAAGTTGAAACAATGTGGTATTACTAATAAAGAATATCAGCAGGCTATTGATTGTTTGAATAGTACTGGGTGTAAAACAATTGAAGAATATATGATGTTATGTCTTAAAACTGATGTATCATTATCGGTAGATGTATTTAAGAAGTTCAGAGATATGTGCTTAGAATATTATGAAATAGATCGTTGTTATACTTATTCTACTCCTGGATTGACATGGTTGTGTGGATTGAAATATACTAATGTTAAACTTAAATACCATAAAGAAAATACAGTTAAAATTTATTATACAATACAGTGTGGTATTAGAGGTGGGTTATCCTCAGTGTTAGGAGATTGTCATGTAAATTGTATGATTAAACAGATAGATCCTGAGTATACTGGGAAAGAGAATTTTTAAAAGTATTTAGATTTCAACTCATTGTATGCTTCGGCATAGGTACAAGCTTTACCTACTGGTGAAATCAAAGTGTGTAATGATCCAAAGACAGGCTTTGCAGATATAGTATACACTAGATCTAGCCCTAACAGAGGTTATATCTATACCATTAATGTAAAGTATAATGATGAGTTGAAACAGGAAACAGAGAAATATACATTCTTTCCTGAAAAGACAAAGGGAGACATTGATCAGTTTACAGATTATCAAAAAGAAAATAAAAAGAAAGGATATAAGCCAAATGAAAAGTTGATGTTAAAGTTAACAGATAAGGAGGAATATGTAATTATCGAGAGATGTTAGATTGGTATAATAGATGATGAAGATAAATATATTAATTTAGTAAAAAAAAATTAGCTTTAAATATGCTGTAGAGTTTGATGATGATCTTGTGGCTGTACAAAAAAACAAGAAGTAGTGTTAAGTTAGTTAAGTTAAATTATATTGGATTTGCTATATTAGAGAAAACTAAACTATTTATGTAAAAGCTATATATGAATACTTTGAGAAAGAGTTAGATTGTAGTATCATTATCAAGATACTGATAATATATTTATGATTCATAATGTTCCTTTAAATAGTGATTTGAAACCGAAATGAATAAGATAAAAGATATATTACAAAATAATGAGTTAGGTAAGATGAAGGATGAGTTACGTAATAATACTATTAAAGAGGGATGTTTCCTTAAAGCTAAAGCATATTATTATACTACTGTTAAAGGAGAAGAAAAAAAGTTAGAAGGATGAACTAATGCTACTATTAAAAATCAACCTAAAGTAGAAGATTATAGAAATGCTATATATAAAGTTAAGACTAAATATGTAACAAATTATACTATTGATTGTAGTAGACATCATTTAGAAACTAAAGACCAATATAAAAAAGCTGTATATCTATTTGATGAGAAAGGCATTAAAGATAATAATGGTAAATTTCGATTCTATAGTGATGGTAAAGGCTAAGTCTATAATTATAAGTTATTAAATTAGTAGTATAATTATTAGTAAAATTTTTTAGTAGAAATATTAGTCGAATTATTAGTAAAATTATCACTAAAATTATTAGTAGAATTATTAGTAGAATTTTTATTAAAATTAGTAGTAGAATTATTACTAAAATTATTAGTAGAATTATTAGTAAAATTATTAGTAAAATTAGTAGCAGAATTATTAGTAAAATTATTAGTAAAATTATTAGTAAAATATTGACATGAGAATATATATTATTGTTTCTTCAATTATAAGATAGAGGGAATATAAAGGGAAATATAGAGAAATTTAGAGAAAATTTATAAAGGGAAATATAGAGAAATAAAGAGAACTATAGAGAAATTTCATAAAGGGAAATATAGAGAAAAATATGAAAGGGTGGCATTTCCTCTAAGATACGGAGGCACCCATACTCCCATTACTTGAGGTTGAGCTCTTACTTAACCATAGCTTCAGGTTGATCATAGCCTGACCAATGTTGGCTGCAATGATGGTACCAAGTGAAAGTTTCAGACGCAAAAAAGTGGCCATAGTCACCAAAAAAGAGCAATGCTGCTCATAAAAAGAACAGTCTGAAATGTGGGGAGTAATAAAAAAGGGCAGCTGAGAACAGGACGAAGTCCGCCTAATGCTGTTCCGCTGCGATTACACAGGAACCAAAATTATTAACTTAATTAATTATTATTATTAAAGCGGCATTTTTGTTAGGATATATTTTTTTAATTATGCGAAATAAGCTTATCAAGACAGGCAAAAATTTGTTTTAAATAATCATTCCCATACCAAACTTATCAATGTTGCATTGATTTACCGTTTCTATGGTAGAAACTTAAATAACTACTCTTGCGTTTTTACTTGCGATTCGGGATCTTTTTTAATTTGTAAGATAGAGTTTAGTTGATAAAGGTATCAATATTCGGTTTATGATGTTTATGTTTGTGGATTGATTTGTTGACAACTCTTAAATCGAAACAAAATTAACTGTTCTTTTTACTATAATTACAATAGGCAAAAATATTTGTCTTGACTTTTGCTCATTCGAAATTGTGCCGTTTGGCAGATGCATCATCCGACGGAATGGACGGTGAACGATTGCGCGACAACGAAATGGCGATTTGTGTAATAAACGTCCGGGAGGCTACTCCCCCAGACAAAAATTGTCGAATCTTTCTTCGACCACCTCGGTCAATAAGGAATATTTCCTTGCCTCACAAAATTTCATTAGAGTAGAAGTTCACTTCAGTTAGTGTTAAACATAACAGTCTTGGGTTTAAAAGCTGAATCTCCGATAATAACTGACAATAACCAGACAACTACACCTACAGTAAATTTGTGACAAAAAATCTGTCAATTGTTTTCGTTCTTTTTCTGTTTCAACCCATGTACGTCAAATATGACAGCGTTGGTTAATTGCCGGAAAACTCTTACTACTTTAGATAATTCATTTATAGTATGATTCATGAAACCGGCAGGCAGGCAAAAAATTTAAGGAGACTTATGATCTAATGATCATAAAATTGTGGCTGCAACCAAGTCAGATAGCTAAATGCTTCTCAGTTGTAACCTTACAAAACTATTCAAAAATTATCGAGGAAATTTTCTTGCGACAAGATTTATACTGCTTTTGTTTCTCGCCACTTTGTGTTAAAAAACGGAAAAATTTGAACAAATTGGAACCTTGTTATAATGAAAATAAGATTTAAACTCTATAAAGAATCAAACAGGCAGCAAACAATAGGTCATATTAAAGAGCTCAAGATGTCTGCGATTATTCAGATTAAGACAAAACAAACAAAAAATAAACAAAACTCAAAAAATTAGCAGTGCTAACAAAATTTATCTCAAAATGTATCGGGAGACGCTTGAGTACAAACAGAATCAATCGATCAAAATTGATCAGAAAAATATTAATACATGCAAAAACTCTATTGTTTTATTATAATTTGTTCTTTTCAAGATGTTTTCTCCAAAAAAATTACTTACAAAACTATTCAACCTTATCGAGAAAATTTTCTTGCAATAAGATTTATACTGCTTTTGTTTCTTGCCACTTTTTGTTAAAGAACGGAAAAAATTTGAACAAATTTGGTAGCCTTGTTAAAAACTGGGGAAAATTTCGACTCATTTTGGAAACTTGCTATATCAAAAAAAAAACACAGCGATTGCGGATACTGCACCAAATAAATGATTATGGACAACATTTCTCCCCTTTTTGGTGAAAATTAAAAATGCATAAAATGAAAATTTTGATAACAATATTGATTATATACTGACATTTATTCACCGGTTAAATAGTTATCAATAATATATTTACTGGTTATCACAGCTTGTCATAAATAATAATGTATCAAGTTTTAAGCATTTAGAGTTTTGCGTTTACATCTCCTCCTCATCAATTATCAATTCATCTGGAAAACTCTGATAGGCTGGCTGGATGCGGGGGACAGTAGGCGATACCTGTCCTATGACAGGCGAGGGAGATGAATTCTGAATTGTCTCTACTTGAGCCGCAGTATCCACAATCGTCTGTATCACCGAAGGCTGCACAGATTCAACGTCACCTGCACAAACGTTTCCTGCGGGGCTGTAAAAAATTAGGTGCGCACGAATTGGTCGATTCACCTGATGAACCTTCATTATCATAACCATATTATTTCGGGCTTATTCGTGTCCTTTTAGTCGCACGTGGGAGGACTTGGCGCAATGCTTCTACTGGTGCTGAAGTAGAGGGTATTGTTAGTTCCGATCGTTGGCTCGTTGGTGGAAGTGCAATAATTACTTCAGAATTAATAATATGTTGATCGGAATTGGTTTCTGGTTGCGATGGAGTCCTTGGCGGTACGAGGTTGGGTGGCACTTTTGGCATTCTTACTCGCATTGCGCGAGCAATATTGGATTTGTTAGATGAGACACCGCTTGCCGTATCACGTTTGCGGTGTTTCATCTTTCACGTGCCTTTCTAAATTCGTATGACTCTTTTGTGTGACTCAGAATTTTGGCCTCCGTTGATTTTTCGTGTACTCTTGCTCTTCTGGGATTGATGTATTCTGTTAATTTCGTTTTCCGTTCATCACGGGTGCCAAATTTGGCAATATCGCTATTTCTGACCGTGACCTCCAGTTTCCCGGGTTCGCGAATTACCGACGTAAATTGATGCCGTTTGTACGACGGAACCAGGGGCCAACACTTCATATAGCCCGTCAAAGTTCTTTTTCGAGCGTCTATTTGGATGCTTCTTACGTGCAGAATTGAGTTGTACTGTGTTTTTTGAGAGGTATAGGGCGTTGGGCTTTCGTCGAGCGTAAGAATCTCGAATTATTGTCACCCGCAAGCCGTTCGCGAGAGAGAGCGTCGTTTGCGGCCGCACACATGTTCCTCGACTTCTTCGTCACATCAATAATTCCCCTAATGATCATCTGGTAGCAATTCATTGGGTGTGACCGTCTCTTCGTCTAAATAACGATTTAAAATTTTCTCATAACTTAAATCAGAAGAATGTGGTTTAGTACTAATATTGCTAAGCGGAGTATTGGCTTGTCGCCCAAAGTGTGATTCGAATAGCGAAATCATAGTAGTTTTATGTTTTCATATGCGGAGCTGGTAGAGGATTGATTTTAATGCTGCTTTATTGCTGAACGAATTTAATTCTTTATTTGCTTCTTTTATACATGCAAGCCGCTGTATAAATGTACTAATTAATCGTTCTACTAAATCTATAGCTCGGTGATCATTTGCTGGAGCTGGGATTAGATTGATATTATTTCTTGTGCAAAAATTTTTTATTTGATTTTCTATAAGACAAAGAGCTTGATCTATTCGCAACGTACAAGGAACTCCGTGAATTTGTCTGTAATTCTCTAAAATATTAATGATATAAGAAGCATTTGCGTTATCAAAAATGTCAGCTGAGGGGTATTTAGAAAAACTATCGATGCATGTTAAAATGTAAACTTCATGATCTTTTTCATTATTAATAGGTCCTGCGAAATCTATTTGTATCTCTTGGTTCGGGACTAAACATGATTTATGTGCTTGGAATTGCTTTGCCGGAATTATAAATTTTAATTTTTTACCGATTGCAGTGCAAGGTTTGCACTCTATTAAAAGGTCTTCATTCATGTATGGCCACCAACCAAGTTGGGCAAGACATACCATCCGCCAGCTACCCGGGTGACTGCCATTGTGATCCTCGTTGAGTGATGATGCAGTCCCTGACTTCTTTGAGTACTAAATCTTTACTCGTTAGGGAAGCGATTAGACCATTGTTGAATACTTTACCAGCCACCTTGTCAAAGGAGAGAACTTGAGGGCTATCAGTGAGCGGGGTGCTGATATTGCAAAGAGATGGTGATTGGTGAGGCGTGTTTGGTTTTCCAGTATCTGTGAGGGAAACGCGAGGCGACGTTCTAGTAGACCGATTAGAGGTGGATTTGCCTTTCATTGCGGACACTTGTTGACTCATTTTTGATGAATTTGCTGAATTTTCAACTAAATTAGTTGAGGGAGAAGACAACTGAATTTCAGAGTGAGTTTGGGAAAAAGTTTGGGAACGACTTTTCGTTGTTTGTCAATTGGGCAAGTGAAGTATTTAAGCTATGTGACTTTTGAGTGCTAATTAAGGAAGAAATTTGAGGCTTATTCATGATTGACAAGTGAAAGGGGCTTAATTCAGTGAATTGTTGCTGGTCTTTGTAAGCGAGCGACGCATTTCCGGTAATTTGTGTCTCAAATAGTGCTTGTTGATTACCTCAGTAGCAAGGGATTCGTTCAAAACTTTACACACAACCCCCGAATCAATGAGAAGTCCTACTTTAGTATTTCCGATCTGTAAGATTGTACTTTTGGGTTCGATTTGAACTGTGTTACTAGCGATGCTAGCTACCATGTTATCATCCGAACTGTCGTACTCAGATTCACATTGAGGATTACGATTGTCATTTTGGATTGCATTGACAGACTCTTCAGTTGTATTTTCCTCAATTGAATTAATGTTGGGACGAGTTGATTTAGTATACGAAGACTTCGGTTTCCGGCATACACGTGAAAAGTGATTATGTAAACGACAATTATTGCATGTTTTGCCTTTCGCAATACATTTTTCCTTGTGATTTGCTGACCACGTGATGCCAAAATTTTGGCATGGTTGATTTGGATTTGTCTGTCGGATAGGGGCTGAAGGATTTCGTCGTTGATTTGATTGGCGAAAAGATTGTTGTGGAGTGATTGCATTCACATGCAATGCGGGTTGTGTGTTCGAAATCTGTAACTGATTCCGTTGTCCGAGTTCCATATTTATGGGCCAAACGTAGGGCTTGTGGTGGTTCAAGAGCTTCTCTAAGTAATTCTCGTTGAATCTCAGAATCTTGCATATTGGCAAGGAAAAGATCTCTGATCAGAGTATCTTCTCTTCTTGACTTCCAAGATCGCCATTCTCGGACAATTCCTTCAATTTTCCAAAGAAATGTTCGATAGACTCCCTCTTTGAATGCTTGGTTGTTAGGAGCATGAACCTATCAAAGGTAATGTTTCGCTGACGAATGAACGTAGATTCCTTGATTTGCCAAAGTTCCACCGTTGTTAATATGTCCATCTTGAGATGCGGATTCCTGCTACATATGATACGTCTTCCTTTGGTGTCCCAACTGAGATATAGCATAGATACTGTCTGGCGATCCGCCTGTGTCCATGGCTTGTCTCCACAAATGATCCCTATCTCCATCTGTTTCAGACATCAATTTTCCCAGTTCATTTTCAATTGTGCGTTCCTAGCTAACCGTTCTCGTTCCGATTGGACTGAGGAACCTGTGATTGTACTCTCGTAAATCGGTTCTAACGGAAGTTGAACATTCTCGGGCTTTGGTTCGAGCAAATGTCCAATGCAATTTTCTCCTTTGCAAGTGGGGCCAGTTTCGACTGCATCTGCTATTTTTCCCATTTCAACGGAGGGTCTGCAATAGGCTTTTCCCAGAAGGGTTCGATGCCAAGTGGGGTCCACTTTTGCGTTGCTGACTGCGCCATGTCGTACACAATCAATATTGTGTACTTGAACTTGCACTGCAAATCACGTTTAGAATTTCTGTTTCGTTTACTTGTGCGGCGAGTGCACTTAACACAGTTTTGTACTTGAATTTGCCTAGCGAATCGCTTGTCTAATACTTGTCTATTTTGCTCAGATAGTAAATACGACTGACACGAAATAAATTAAACTAAGCAACTGTACTCGAGGTGCAAAACTAAGAGCATAAAAAGTATAATCAGTTAGCAACACAGAAGTCATAACGAACATGAACAAACAATTCCCAGTGTGGGAATTAAGGCAACAGACATACAATGTGAAATAAAAGGCGGTAGCCGGTGAACTTAAGATGACTTTATGATACGTCTTTCAAGATAATGTACAATATTAAATTAGTACATCGTATAATAATTTTACTGCACCAAATAAATGATTATGTACAACAGACCAAATGCCACTTTTACAATTAAAATGGACACAACTTACAATTGGCATGGAGCTACTTTTCTGTTGAATTTCACAAAACTTGGTTAACGGTTTTTTTTACATTTATACTGTGACCGTTTCCAGTTTTTCATGATCAAAAAATTTTAACCCTAACTTAACGTCGACAAGTTTACTAATCTGAGTTTAATTTACTTCCTTATCGTTCATTTTTAACATTTAGTGCTACCTATTATTTTTAAGTGTCTTTGTAAAGCAGAAGTCAACAGGAGGCTCGGTAATGTGCGTTCGGACGTTTTCTTCCGACCCCGCTCATCCAAATTTCGATATAATTGTTTAACAAATTGAGACAATTAATACATTTTTGTGTGAAAATGCTTCAAACTCAAACTACTAAACAAGTTAATTAATGTCACGCCGCATTAGAGAGCTCATGATGTCTGCCATTAATCAGACTAGGAGACAATACAAACAATAAAATAAACAAAAACAAAAAATTCTACTTTTGAAAGCACAAGCGACAAAATTAGAATATCATCAGATTAAACCTAAACTACACGAATTCCCTTGTCCTCAACCACAAAGCAGATAAGACCTGTAGGTAAAGGTACTTGATAAACAGTCGACAAAGGAAAAAGGGCGTGAAGTTCAAGTATCCATCGATTTTTCTGAATCAAGTAATTTCAAAGCAACACAAACCATTAGCTTTTAACTAAAACTTGTAGTTTTTTTAAACTACAAGTATAAAAATACAAAAAAAACAACAATTTAGGAAGTACTGAAGCCAAATTTTTCATGAAAACGCATGATGTTCAGGTATCACACAAATGCTATAAAATAAAACCAAAGAGGAGATTGCAAATTAAAAATGGATGGGACCTGTCACTGAGGAGACTAGGGTTAAAATTGAAAAAAAAGAAAAAGTTTAAAAAAATTCTAAAATCTTTCGAAGCAAAAAACGACAAAAGAATTTGCTATCAACCTAACGCTTTGAATAAGTTCCTCAGCTTCATGAAAAGGAAGCTTTTGAGTGCTATCATTAAACAGAAAATTTCTCACGACTAAAAAAAACAATTACAAGAAAAAAGAAATTAGAAAAAGGGCGAGAACAATTTTGCTATCATTTAAAAAACCATGCATTCAGAGAAATTTCAGATTATGTTAAATTGATTTTTTTGAACATCAATGTTATCTCTCAGTAATGTAAAAAGATGGCTCAGTATTGTAAACCACCAAATATGACCTGATATACAAAAAACACAAAATTTTACAGACAACTCGTAGTATCACAGCCATTTCAACCAAAAGCTTTCGATGGTAACTATGAAACATGTTAACTTATAATTTGGCGCCAATGACAGGAATCCAATGAGATCACTTATTCATCAGCATAAATCTCATGACAACAGAAGGTGCAACAAATACAGTCAAGTTTCAAAAATTCAATAGAGTAGTGCCAGATGAAAGCGTCAAAGTCATCAGAACCATATTCTGCAATAACTTCCTTTATAATCAATCAAGAGTCCTTCCAACGCCCCTCGGAACTTTCAGAAACATTTTGAAGTGGCAAAACTACAATTTAATCATGATTATTAACAACAATCCAATTATCACAAAAATTTATGAAAACTCATAGCATCAATTCATGAAGCCGTAAGTCATAAGTCAAAAGTTAGAAGATTAAACCGCTAGCCAGACTAACTTTTGGTTCAACAATAAGCATTATTGATCTGTCATTAGTGCTAGAGACCTACAATTTTACAGAATTGAGTTCAAAATCCGTCAACATTAAAACTTTAATTGAAAACGAATTTTCAAAGTCTCAACAACTATTAGACATGCATTCAAATCCCTAGCTAGGTTAATTTAATCGCCTTTTAATCGTTTAGTCAATAAACAAAATTATGAAATTGGCCTAGAAAAATGCAAAAATTTCAAGCAAAACACAAAACACCATCAAAACTTACGAAAAAAAAATATCAAATCCAAAAAAAACATCGAGTGCCCATTCCCTGAAAACAAAATGTTTATGCTCCACTTGATTATGAGTATGCCGCACTTGATTATGCCCCACTTTATCTTAAACGGTGTTTTTCATTAATGGATCCTTGACATGGAAAGGAAATTTTTTGGTAGTCGAACTCCTTAGGTTGTAAACTTCTCAACGAGACCAGAACTAGCGTTTTATAGGCGCTGCTTTTTGAGTAACACACAATTATTCCTTATTTTCTGAAAAACAATATTGTATTAAGATATTGATACAAAAAAATCTAAAATTTGGCAAAAATAACACTAAAAAGTTGAACAAATCACAACCGAATATCAACCCGAAAAAAGGGGAAGAGCTCTCTTCCCTTCACATTCTACGCTCGAAGAGCTCTCTAGTGATAACACTAACAATTCTTAACGGTCAATATATATCGGTAGGCCAAAATTGACTGAACAAAAAATGAGAAACCAAAAAAAGAGAAACCAATTGGGTATATGGTTCTTCCCCCCACTAGATGGAGTCGCAACAAAAATTCAAGAGAGATTTGCTTAGAGCCGCTTTTCTGCTCCTTCTTCAATATTGAAATGTTTTGGTTGTGGTGTAAGTTTAACAGCCTATATTTGGTCAATTATGTTCTGGTTACATCTAATTTCATATCCACAAGAGAACATCCTTGTAAATCTTTTTTTTTAATAAAATCGTTGATTACAAAAACAGAAATTAATGAAAATTCAGTTGATGAAACTATTCAGTTTTTGTGAGCATTGCATGGTTGTCGCAAGTCTACAAAAAGTTTTTTTCTTTACAGCTGAGTATGTTAGATGGAGTCTGGTTTAAGTATTCGTTAACTGAACCATGAAAACGGTTTTGAAAAATTTCACAATGTTTCTGTATTGCCTGTAAGATGTCTTCTGCTGGATTTTGAATCCACTTTTCGACCTATTGTTTCCAATTTTTGACCTATTGTTTTCGTTTCAAATTTCGCCTCTACTTCTATTCCCTATTCCTTCAGTTGACCCAGCGCTTTATATGGCTTAAGTAAAGTGTCCATAAAAAAAGAAAAATCAGAACCAGATCTTTTCAACAATTGGCCCTTTCGCTACTTTGATGCAATTCTTAAACAATTCATTTAATTGCATAGTTTGTTGTGTACTTAGTAAATCACAATCAAACTCTACATGAAGCAGTATCCAAAGTTAACCTAATTCCTGGAGACAAAGAAAACTTATATAATAAGCTTAATTTGTTAGGGATCTAAGCAGGCGCGATTACTGTGAAAATGGACTAGTTCTAGATTTGAAACAGCTATTACTGGCAAGCCTTGTATGCTAATAATTACATCAACTGGTCTTAAACACTCGAAATTGAGCATCTCATAACCCATTCTCACATTCTTCCTGGCTCCGCAAGTCATTTCTCTACCCAATTATACGTAGAATAAGTAAAGCTTCTTTTCGAGCATATTGTTAGCAATGTGACGTAATTTCTTCCTCCTCAAGGCTTCTTTTCTCTAGCCAAAAATTTGTTGCACAAGTTGAGCATCCTAACAACCTTGTCTTAAACACAATTTACATTAGGTTTTTACAATATACCAAACTTCGCATTCTTTCGTCGAGAAAGTAATAATTGGTAAAGTTTTAGTTTGTAGGTTCTCACAGGCAACCTATAAACCAGGTAAAAATCGCGTCCGAAGTCTACATGTTACATAAAAATGTTTAATTAATTTCAACTTAATTGCTCTCAAATTGTAGCAGTTATCAGTCCTTAGCTTTTTATTTTTTTGCACTTTTACAATTGACCGATTTTTTGTCTAATCCATTTGACTTTTAATCCTCAAAATCGGCTTAACAGGTAGCGCTCGGAGGTCATTAAATTCTCTCATAGCTTTACGGCTTACGATTCTCAAAGTTAATGCTTCACAAATTTGTTTTGAGGAGACATTTTATGGTGTGAAAGGCTGCTCTTGATCTTAAAATTCTGATCCTCTCACACCCCCCCCCCCACACACACACACACACAAACTCAGTCCACCCTCTACCTGGTGTTTTGCACTCCCATCTGATCCAGCCCTCCCATCGCCCCGTTGTATTTGACTCCCCCTGGAATAAAATCCAAAGAATTGAATGAAACACTTAGTACTCTAATGACCAGCAGATTAAATTAAAAATGCCCGCCAAACAAAATTAAGTTGAGAAACTAAAACAGTCAAACTCTCGCAGCTTTTACCCCGAATGCAAAAATTGGTCCAACTAAATATACCTATTTAAAAAATGTGTTGAAAACCAATTTTTGTCTCTGAAATCGGTCCAGGATTATATCTACAAGACCCGAAAAAATCATTGGCCCTTGAAGATCGATTAACTCAGAATGTTAACTCTGATAAAACAGAAGTTCGGGCTCAATTCAAATCTTTTTCGACTATAAGAATACGTACAAAGCATAGCAACAACGTGTAAGCATTAAGACGTACAAAGCAACAAGTGGAACTTAGACGGCAAGGTTTTTTCGATGCTCTTTTACTGGTTTTTTGTCTGATGTTATTGACGTCAAAATCAGTTCGTGTTCAATCGGCAATTGTCTAGAAAACCTAAAAATATTAAGCCGAAAACCAGCTTAATCGATACATATCATGGTTCTATTTACTTAGAATTAGGTTAAATGAACTTTTTCGGAACATTCTACGTATATTAGAACGTATTTAATTCTTATTTTAAAGTTTAGAAATACTCGAATCTGATTGGCTAAAATTCGTTGTTTTATTTACTTCGTAACATCCTCCGGCCCGGAAGAAGATGTTGGGAAAACTGGTACAAGTTTTACAAGCGGGCGGACAAGTGAACCAGTCGACGTACGTAAAACGGCGGAGCGCGCGACGCTATCGGAGCCATAACGGAGTTCCACAATCCGAGCGGTTGGGTAGTAACCCCTAGGGTTGGTTTCTTCAACTATCCAAACCAAGTCACCGGTCTTAAGGTGTTGCTCGGCAGGCGTCTGCCACTTAGAGCGTCGGTTCAGCGTCGGTACGTACTCTTTGATCCAACGGGACCAGATCGCATTCGCGTACGACTGCGCACGGGCGTAACGTTTACGATGGTCGAACTCATTATTGCCGACAACAGGCGGAATACCGGTAGAGTGTTCTCCTAAAAGAAAGTGGTTGGGCGTTAAAGTGTTCAAATCGCACGGATCAGCGCTTACGGGTGTTAAAGGACGCGAATTGAGAGCATTCTCCACGAGACAAAAGGTAGTATGCAGTACCTCATCCGTGAGGCGACGCGTGCCAAGAATAGTATACAACACGCGTTTGAAGCTGCGTACCAACCTCTCCCAGATACCACCTTGATGTGGTGCACTGGGTGGATTGAACCTCCACTTTATACCTTTGCGAGCGAGCTCAGCTGCAATGTTGACAACGTTCCACTTTTCAATACTTTCTCGGAGTTCTTTCTCCGCCCCAATAAAGTTAGTGCCATTGTCCGACCAAATCATGGCAGGTGTACCCCTACGTGACACAAACCGCTCAACTCCCATAACACAAGAACTGGTGTCCATGGATGTAACTATCTCGACATGGACAGCGCGAGTAGTTAGACAGGTGAAGAGGAAGCCCCACCTTTTCTCAGTAGTTCGGCGGACAGTAACATAGAATGGCCCAAAGTAGTCAACGCCAGTGTTCGTGAAGGGAGGAGACTGGTAAGCAAGTCTCTCCTTAGGTAAGTCAGACATGATTGGTTGCATAGTTACAGCTTGGAATTCTCGGCATCTCAGACAGTGTGCTTTGATGGAACGCAAGGATGATCTTAGTTTCAGTACTGCATATTGTTCCTGCACAATTGATCTTAGGTATTCAACGCCTTGATGAAAATGCTTTACGTGCGTGTGTTCAAGAAACAGTTTTACAAACGGATGACGTGCGTCTAAGATGATTGGGTATTTTACGTTAAACCCAACTTCAACTAACCGCTTGATGCGGCCCGAGGAACGGATTAGCCCATTTGGACTAATAAACGGTGAATGTGGAGCAATTCGGCTACTCCGTTTAACGGATTTATTGTCAAGAAGATCTTTTCTTTCGGCTTCAAAAGACTCTCCTTGCACCAAGTACTGTAGATGACGCTCGGCTTCGTCAAGCTCAGTAGGGTCAGTAATGCTACCATCGGGGTTACGGTAGCCGGCATGTTTCGGCAAAAGCCGGAGAACGTATGCGGCAATGCGCAAGTACTTTTGATAAGAACTAAACTTATCAAACGGAAACAATGAAGGAACGGGAGTTGTCTGTTTTTTGACAGATGTAGTCAAAGATACAGTGTCTTCTATGATGACTGCTTGGTTGACGCCAAGTTTGATGTTATTAATGACGTCTTTGTTCGGTACGAAAGGGAAACTTGAGTTAGATAAGAAATGTGGACCATTGACCCAACTGCTTAGTTGCAAAACCTCAGCGGACATTCCACGCGTGCCAGCGTCAGCTGGATTATCCTTAGTTGCGACGTGGTTCCATTGGTCAACGCTGGTATACTCCAAAATTTCACAAACGCGGTTTGCTACAAAGATTGGTTGCTTTTCATTAGAGTTTATCCACTGAAGAACGGTCGTGCTGTCTGTCCACATGAATACTTGGTTAACAGTTACAGTAAGTGCCTGAATAATTTCGTTCTTCAGCCGAGCGGCAAGTAGAGCTGCTTGCAATTCCAGTTTAGGGACAGTCATTACTTTCATTGGCGCCACGCGCGCTTTCCCCAAAACAAACGCAAGCTCTGTTTTTATCTTGCCCGTAGGGGTTGTTACTCGGGCTCGAAGAAATGCGACGGCACTAAAAATATCCTGGGAACTGTCACCGAACATATGCAACTCTGTATTATGAAAGGGTCCACTAAAGTAACTTCGAGGAATTTTGATGTTTTCAAGCTTTGGTAAGTCAGCACTCCAGACCAAAAATCTTTGAACCATGTCCTGTGGGAGCTCGTCATCCCATTGTTGTCCTGTGACACGCCAGATGTCTTTTAAGAGCAATCGCGCACCGACGGTAAACGGTGCGACAAGACCAATGGGGTCAAAGACTTTCGAGACAAGACTTAGGACCAAGCGTTGCGTGAGGGACTTGGTGATAGCGCAGCTTGTACCCCTACTCACAACTAAAGTGTCATTAGTGTGATCCCACTTTAACCCTAGCACATGCGATGAATCCTCCTGACATGAAACAATAACCTTGGGCTCAGTAGATTGAGGCGAACCATCAATTCGATCAGCCAGATTTTGCACATTGCTTACAAACTTTGTAAGCTTGAACCCACCGAGATGGAGAAGATGTACCAATTCCTTCGATCTATTGATGGCTTTCTCAGGAGACTCCACTGAGTCAAGGTAATCGTCCATGTAGAAGTTTTCAAGGACGGCTTTTGCAGCTTCGGGGTAAAACTTGGCATTGTCTCTCGCAGTGCGTTGTAATGCATAGTTGGCGCATGTGGGCGAGTCTTTAGCCCCGAATATATGGCGCGTATATTGATACACTACAACGTTAGTTGTGGGGTCCTCCCGCCACAGAAAGCGAAGTGATGGTTGATCTGATGGTAATACACCAACCTGTAGAAACATTCCCTCGATGTCGGCAGAGACGGCATATGGATGTTGTCGGAAGCGAAGAAGTACGTAAATAAGGTTTTGGAGCAGATCAGGGCCAGTGAGCAAAGATTTATTCAGTGAGGCGCCATGAAATTTTGCTGCTCCATTGAGCACCCTACGCACCTTACCCGGTTTGTTCGGGTTTAAAACCGGATCGTGGGGTAGGTACCACTCTTTATCGGACCGATTCTCAACCTTGTGAGCGTCCGGAATCTCAATTACATACCCCTTGTTTAGGTCTTCCTTGATGGTACTAGTATACTTCTCTCTAAGGTCTTCATCCTTAGCCAATCGTTTTTCGAGAGATTTCAGTTGCACAAGGGATGAGAAGTAATTATTTGGGAGCTTGGTGTTATCTGCTGCCCACAGCATTCCGACATCGTATCTCAGGCCATTGTGTATGGTGGTACTCTCAAGGATTTCGTGAGCCCTTGCGTCTGCTGCAGATCTTGAGTCGACCTGCTTGTTTGCCCCGAATGATTCAATGTCGTACCATGACTTTACTTGACTTGCTAACTCATTGTCATGTTCGATATTCACTTTAAAGCACGTTGAGGTTAAACAAGAACTTGATGGTAACGGACCGCTTAAGACCCAACCTATGGGTAAGCGTACGGCAACGGGTGAACGCTTCTCATCGGCAGAGAAGTATTCTAACGGGCGGATGGCATGATAGACATCTTGTCCGAGTATCATCTCAATGTCTTTATAGGAATATGTCACGGGATCAAGGACTGCTAAGTGTGGGTAAGTCTCTTGCAGGGCCTGTACATTAATTATATCTGAGCCGACGTTCAGACTCTCCTTAACGAAAGGGTTGATGGTAAATGGTTCGAAATCTTGTTGTTCTCTTGGTTTCACAGTGACTTCAACAATCCTAGTGTCAACTACCTCTTCGGTATTAATACCCTTGACAGTAAGCTTTAGTGCTTTACCGTGCAAACCGAGTCTATCTGCGAGACTACCGGCCACCCAAGAGTTACTGCAGGCGGTATCACACAAAACTAAAGCCTTGGTATCTAAACCTGACGAATTGACCAACTGCAATTCCGTCACCTGAAGGAGCCCCTTAACG
This sequence comes from Convolutriloba macropyga, assembly GCF_964194025.1. Classification (NCBI taxonomy): domain Eukaryota; kingdom Metazoa; phylum Xenacoelomorpha; order Acoela; family Convolutidae; genus Convolutriloba; species Convolutriloba macropyga. The sequence goes on from NC_134470.1 coordinate 25,510,417, forward strand.
TCAGTAACTGATGACATCGTTGTGGTCTTATTAGACGGCTGTTGACTAGTAGTTGCTTTACTTTGACCTATGTTGACAGAAGACTGGATGGTATTGGGATTTGTTGACTGTTTTGTTGGGAAAACCCTATCTGCTCCATGCAATAGTGTGTTATGCGAACTATTGCAACCCTCTGCTCGGCACTTTCTTGGTTGAGGGCACTGGCGGAATGTGTGCTTGTCCCGTAAGCACGAAAAGCAAAGTTTGTTATCCGCCACCAACTTAGCTCTCTGGGTTGGAGTCTTTTCCTTGAAAACTCGACACTCCCATAGCCGGTGGTTACCTTTGCATACAATGCATCGAAAGTAAGTATTTGTGGAAGCAGATGGCATTTGCTTCTTTGTTTCCCTTTGTTGCGAATTTGATGCAAACACTTTTGAGGCTGTCTTGGTCTTGGTTACTGAAGTCATGTTCTCTTCAGGTTTGGCCTTGGTTGCGCTTTGTTTCATAAGATCATGGGCCTCAGCCTTTTCTTTAAGCCAATCGTTAAAGTCTAGGAGGGTAGGCTTAACCCAGTGCTTCTTAACCGTAAAGAGTGACCATGACTCTTTCATGTTTGGTGGTAACTTCTGTACCGCTTGGTTAAGTAGGGAAGCGCTCTTCAAGTCAGCATCATATGATAGTGACTTGAAAACCCCAACGAGGCTGGATATGGCTGCAGAATAGTTAATGATGTTATCACTATTGTGCATTTTAAGAGGCGGAAAGTTGCTTAGTTTATCCAAGTGTGCACTTACGACTGCCTGTGGCTGGCCAAATTTACGTTCTAAAGTCCTCAGTGCATCCTTGTACATTAAACCACAGTAAGCAAATTCGGCGATTGCAATCTTTGCTTTACCGGTGACGAGGGTTTTGAGGTATGTCAATTTAACGTCATCAGTTAGGGATTGCGAGTCAATCGCGCTTTTGAATTGACCATACCACTCGTGCCATTGTAATGGATCGCCATTATACTGAGCAAGTTTCCATTCTGGCAAGGGGTCATTTTTCTTGCTGGTTATTGCATCAGCTAATTCCCTAATCAATGACGCATTGTCCGGTATCGGAGGGGCAGGTGCAGACACCTGCGGACCACTCCAATTCAAAGGAGTGGGCCCAACATAAGGGTATGTTGGCTGGAAAACCGGAGTGGCCAGACCAGGTACAATATTACTTGTAGTTGCAATCGGTTTTTCCTGATGTGTGCCGGATGGTGATTGCATATCAATCAAAAGGGGTGAATTCGAATATATTTGTTGTGGAAAAGTAGTAACTGATGGTGCGATGTGTGCCTGTACATTTGGAGCAACATTATTTACGGTAGTAATGTCTTGGTTGACTAATGACGGTCTGTGCTGCGGAAAACGCCAATGACTCGTATTTGGCACAAAACTTTGGCCGAGAGGGATATTGGGCATATTTGGGAAAGGAGGAGCAACAGAACGTACAACTTTGTGTACTCGGTTATTACTGTTCTGAAAATTGTTGTTGACGAGAGGCTGGTTAATTAAAGGGGCGTGTGGGATGGGAGCAGTGAGGTTAGGTGTGAAGACTGGGTTCGGAATGGGAAGGACGTTAGGATGAGCGGGTTCGGAGTTATGCTGTTGAATGTTTGGACTTGGTGGGGCGCTTGGGTGCAGGGGAACGTTGATTGCGGGGGCTGGATGATTTGTTGTCGGAAAAGGAGGAAAAGTGGCGTTTGGTGCTCGGGGGACAAAATTAATTTGTTGTCGGGAGCATATTTGCTGGGCCGAATTATTCTCGGGCAGACTTGATGTTTCAGGTCCCCTGGATTGCGAAATTTGAAGTTGTGCGTTGGGAAAAACCTCGGTTGTAATATTCTGATTTTCTTGTGGTGCGAACGTCTGTTGTGGAATGGGCTGTTGAATGGGCGGTGAAGAAGCCTCTGGGGCTTGTACAGAAGGTGGCTGACTATCCGCGGTTCCTTGGTTAGTTATGCTTGGAAGCGCCATGCCTTGCTGGCCTGTTTGATCCATTTGCGCTCTTAGGTGCGCCTGGTACAACGCCTGTGTGTTAGCAGCAGCCAAAAAATTTTCACGTGGGGTGTAATAAGGGTCGAGTTGCTGCAAGGTCTCATTGCTTAAAATGTAATTGCCTCGACAATTTTTTGGAATAGAATGCCTTGAAATTTCAGTGTTCTGATCTTCCACTGTTTTGCCGTTGTTGTGGCTAGGACATTCTGGAGGGTCAATCATAACCTGTGGTTCACTAGTTTTCTCCTCATTGTGAAAACTTAAAGCAAGTGAGGTGTTGATCCAGTCTTGGACAGCCTTTTCACTTCTCATTGAGCTCCTAGCACTTGCAGTTGTTTCAGATTGGCTACCTTTAGAAACGGCGTCCAGCAATTCAAATTCTTGCAGAGTTGCCTCTGCCAACCGTTTCCTGTTGTTTTCCTCCAGTTCATCTAATTCTATTTGCTTTTTCTGTTTAGCAAGACGAATGGCTGCCTCATTCTGTTTTTCAATTTCTTCGCGCTTCATTTTAGCAATTACGTAGTCATGTTTACGCTGACTAGATGTTTTTGACGAGGTCATAATTGAGGGAAGTCTAGAACGAATGGAGGCCCTCGGTTCCTGAAACTCACTCACTTTATCATCAGCAGAGTTGATGTAGTTTCGTGCTGAAGTGAGGATCTTGTCGTTCTTGGTTGTCATTGCCTCTAAGTAAGACTCTAGTGAAGGAACAAGTGCACTTGGATCCTCCGTTTTTCCAGCAAATGCAATCAGGTCCTCATTTTTGTCTACAACGGTCATAAATGCTTCGTTGCACTTTGTTACTAGGCGTTCAACTTTCACTCGCCTACTTTGATTAGTTATGCAATGAAGAATATCTTCATGTATAGCATGCAATTCAGCCTCACGCTTTGACCTGGCAGCGTACAACTTTTTGACTTTTTGATCAAGACTATTAGACATCACGATGTTATTATTTCCAAAGACCAGCAAACCTACCTTTGCACACGGTTAATTATTATATGCACACTCCAAATAAATCGAACCCTCGCAAAACGAACCCAACGAAAAAGACACCAAACACAGCACACGGTAGACAGTCTGTAAAACAAACCGCCCAAAGGGCAAAGAAGGTAGTCGAGCACACTGTGCCCGACAAAACAGAAGTGGAGCGCTGAACGCTATGCGCTCAACGCGGCGGAACACAAAGGACAAAAATGAAGTCAAGCGAGCCACGCGCGACGGAACGGAAACGGACGGACGGGAAGTCGAGCGAGAAACAAGCAACACAACGAAAATGGGACGGTGGGGAAAGAACGGCCTGGAAATGAGGCCGGAAAGAACTATGTAAGCAGACCACAGCGAAAAACTCAACCAAACAACCTAGCCGTAACTCCTTAACAAACTTAAGTCACACCCTAGGAAGAAGGAGAGAAGCTACTGCAAGACAATCTAATATAGTTCATAATGGGTCTATAACGACAAATTTAACGACAAACTATTTTACGGCAATGCAGTAGTACACTAAAAGGATGAAAAAGTCGAGAAATTTACTAGCCGTAACTCCAGAATAAACTTAAGTCACATCCTAGCAAAACCCAAACCAAAACAAACAATCAGCGTACTAACGGTATTGAACAAACTACAGCAAAATTGAATGAACTACCTTTGTGTATTTGTAGACTAAGACAGTTGGAAAAGTCAAGAAACAATCCAGCCGTAACTCGAGAATAAACTTAAGTCACACCCTAGAAGGTAACAAGACCAAACCAACTAGCAATCATACAGGTACACACAAACATAGAGCAGCAAAATCAAAATACTACAACAGGAGGGCTAGTAAATTAGTAAAGTTGAAAAGTCAAAGAACAATCCAGCCGTAACTCGAGAATAAACTTAAGTCACACCCTAGAAAGCTATAAGACCTAAACAACAAACCAGCATACTAGCATACTCAACATACTACAGCAAAACAACAACATACTTTATCACATATGACATACTACACTGAAATTCAGAAAAGTAGACGGAGGAAACGAAAAGCGAAGTTTTGGGAGAGCGACGTTATTGAAAAAGGGAATACGGAGAACTGAAAATTTAAAGGACAAAAAGGACGCGCACGAAACGGTACATAAACGAGCGACGAGAAAAATTATAGGGATTCAATTGTTTTTTTTTTCTTCTGTAGGCCGGAGGTTGTGAAAATTTTCACAACTTTTTCTGTGTTAATTGAGTTTCACTCAATTATCGAACTTTCTTGTTGGAGAAATTGATTTTTGACGACCTTGTCAAAATTTTATGCTTTTGTCCAATTTTTCAAATTTTGGTCAATTTTTTTTGCAAATTCTTGATTACGGAACGGTATTCCAGTAAACTGGACGGTTTTAAACTCAAAAATACGGTTTATCAATGTTCGGTATTGATTTTCTTTAGTTTTAAGAATTGCCTCAAGATTGACCAAAAATTTTCGAAATTGAACGATTTAGCATTATTTTCTCTCAATTTTCTCTATATCAGAGGTACTTTTTTGATATACTAACAGACTATATCATTTTCTTGAATTTTTGGTAAATCGGCCAAAAATTTTCGAAATTGATGTTTTTTTGTCTAAAAAATTGTGGGCCCCCTTACCAATGTTTTTTACAAAATTTAGTTTAACTCTACTACACCAATGTCAGAAAAAATTCACGGGGTGGGTTTCTTGCCGTCTAAACTCCGATAAGTAAATTAAGGCACAAATTTATTCCAAAATTTATAGTTCTGTCTTACAGTTTTTTTTGTCTGCTGCTTGTGTCGCCCACTCTCGCAGTCCAAGAGCGCCAACTCTGAACTCACGAAAACAAAACTAGCAGCTGCAATCAAGTGAGCCAGATCCACCAGCCTGTTTTATTTTCAGAACACTGTCAATAATTGGTACCAATTCCGTGCAAAGGCTGTCCTTTTCGTCCTCGAATCATTTTCATCAAGTTTTCTGGGTGAGTCGTGACGAGCGCATACGTATCCTTGCATAAAACCCGTCATCGACGAACCCCGTCATTTTGCCGTAAAATGTATTCCAGGTCAATGTTTTGCTTATTTTCTAAGATTAAACTTGTCAGCTTCTACTCAAGGTCACTTTTCGGTAGCTATTTGGGAGGTTTCGCTGTTTTCTGGTCCTGTATTCTGATTAAAACCCCGAGAAACAGCTGCTATGAGCACCAACAAGCATCATATTTTTGTTATGTCATAACAAGGAAAGCTAATACGAAAAGGAAACTGACTTTGATCAGCGAGCGAACCTAACTGATCCACTTATTGATCAATGGGATTGAAACAATGGCGAATATCTAGAGGTAATGTGCTATTATAGGTATATAAGTAGACTACTTAATCAGAATTAACTATGAACCAAGTTGTGGTGAACAGATGATAAGGGTCGCGGTACCATTGTTAACTCTGATAAAACAGAAGTTCGGGCTCAATTCAAATCTTTTTCGACTATAAGAATACGTACAAAGCATAGCAACAACGTGTAAGCATTAAGACGTACAAAGCAACAAGTGGAACTTAGACGGCAAGGTTTTTTCGATGCTCTTTTACTGGTTTTTTGTCTGATGTTATTGACGTCAAAATCAGTTCGTGTTCAATCGGCAATTGTCTAGAAAACCTAAAAATATTAAGCCGAAAACCAGCTTAATCGATACATATCATGGTTCTATTTACTTAGAATTAGGTTAAATGAACTTTTTCGGAACATTCTACGTATATTAGAACGTATTTAATTCTTATTTTAAAGTTTAGAAATACTCGAATCTGATTGGCTAAAATTCGTTGTTTTATTTACTTCGTAACACAGAAAATGACCGAAAAGTGTATTAAAAAATTGAAACCAATTGCAAATTTTAATTATATGTTGCTGAAAATCGTGAAATCCTCAGAATCTTTTCCGTGTCTCTGGAGGCTCTACAGCAACCCAATTCCATGAAAAATTTATTGGCTCAAAGATCGATAGGCAATAATTTTTAGAAAAAGTTTCAAAATTCAAAAAATTCATTCTATTGAAATGTTGAAAATCATTCCATTGCCGCCTAGCAACTATGTAATAACATACTATCAAACCCTGGAGGAGGTGACCTGGCTACCTATGTAAGACAAAGGTTTTCAAAAAATTGAAAAAAAAAAATCAAACTGTCAAAAAAAGTTCAAAAATTCGAAAAATTAAATTGTTGAAAACAATTCCATTGACTCTAACAACAATGCAGTAATCTTTTATCAGATCGTGGACACTTTTCCGGCACTTAAGAAAGGACAATTATCAATAATTGACGAAAATTTTAGAACAAAAAAATGCAGATTTTATCAGAAAAATGCTAAAAATCGAGACATTGAATTGTTGAAAACCAATCCATTGTTACTAGAAACTATGCAGTTCGCAATTATCAAACCATAAAGGAGATTGAAGTACCAAAACATATAGCTCATAAAAAGGATATAAAAAGTAATTGTGACTCGCAAAACTTCTTCATCAATTTTTGAAAACTTGATTGTATAAATTATCAAACAAAAACTCAAAAAAATTACAAAAAACATGAAAAATTGCCCCATTTTGAGCTCACAAAACTCCTAAAAATGACCTTTCAACCTTAAATTAGGTCCTTCCCAGCAGCTGCACCTCTCTAAGCTCTTAAAGGACTACTAAAGCCAACTTTGGGTCTCTAATGAAACATGATGCCCGCTGGGCTTTACCTGTTTATCCGGTTGAAAGATCAAAGCCATTGAAAAATGTGTGAACACATCTTAAAAAAAAACAACGCCCCAATACAATTAAAATTCTTTGAATCGTAAAAAATTAGGAGCGCAATAATAGCCGCCTGGAATTGCTGTCGCGGCTATTAAATAGGAAATAAACATTTTTAAAAAAAACTTCAACTTTTCAGGTTTCCTAACAACTCAAGACTTCTTTTTCTATCAACTGAACAGACTTTTATAGGAAATACAAAAAACTTGTCTTCTCTCTTGGATACATAAACAAGTGAAAAATTCTTTAGAATGCGTAAACAAGTACCTGACGGTAAAAACCTGTCTGCTATATAGATCACCTCATTTTTGTAATAATTAGTGATCGAGGAATAAAAACTCGAGTCGTAAAGATAAAGATTTCCCAAAGCTTCTATAAACTTGTGACCTGAGTACTACCTACAGGTTATTACCTTTGTGATTTAAATCTCATACTCTTTTGTCCATCAATTATGAAATGCAATTTTTAATTTTCTTAAAACCCTAAAATAATACATTTTAATTTTTTCGATAGAAGACCCAATTATTTCTTCAATCAAAAGAAAGTTTAGAACTTTAAATTTGTTACATAAATAGTGGAAAACTATTCTTTTAAATTTACCATAATTTTTATTACCTTTTAAATTGAATGATCATAATGAGCAAGCATGCAAAACAACAGGTCTAATTTATATGGTATAATTATCGTCTTTTAAAGAGTACAAAACAATATATTATGACCAACAAACTAATCCACCGTACACCAGTAATCAGCTCTGCGCACTAATCAATTTGAGTCCACGAAGCTCTAAGAATCTGTTCACAGATTGGATAGAAAATTCAAGTCACATTCACTTAATTTAGTCACACATCAAAATCAAATTCTCGACCAGAAGGATATTTAATTTTTGTTTGATTCGAGGAGCATTTGAGCGTACAAGAGGTGAAAATGTTTTACAAAAATAAGTGCTACAAATACTGCAAGTCTACGCGCGGTTTTGAATGAATTTTATGGAGCGGTCAAATTTGACAATCTTTATTAACATTGAAAATTCAAAATAATTTTATGCAAAATGGGCGAAAAAGAATTTCAAAGTAAACTGCCATGTTGATTCATTTCAGCTGAGCTTCTTTAACCTTAAATCCCACCTCCTTAATTGCTCAGAAGATCAATGGCAGGCAACACCATACAAAGGCAATAATTACAAAGTATTTATGTAAGTTTAATCGACCTTCTGACGTTTCTACTGGTCATACATAAATGCTTTATCATTTCTACAGAAACTTAAACATGTCAGACTGTCTCTCGCATTTACTGTCTAAAACATAGAAGGGGAACAAAGGGTAGGATTTCATCAAGAGTAGAGTGGGGGATCAAGCTTCCGTGGTCTCCTGGTGGTACACGAGGCTAGCAGTGCGCACTTGTTCTGAGTGGGTAACAACAGTCGTGCCCTCGGCCACCGGGGATCCTTCTGCCGGGTGAACTTGCATCAGAGGAGCATTCAGTTCCTCCTCACCCCCCTCCGAGTCAGTGGTGATGTCCGAAGGCGACGTGGGCGTTCTGGCTACACCGGAAACCTCAGTGGGTTGGTGATCGCCATTCACCTGTTCTACTATTATGTGCGTGGGAGGAGAGGCTCCGTTGGGACTCGAACCCACTTCTTCGGTTTCGGGGTGAGCGTTCATGTTAGGATTGGCTACTCGCGGGGGTGGCTGAGCAGGAGGCATGCGGATAGACGTCTTAACTGTGGTCGTGACAGTTGCGTGGTGCTGCACTACTTCTAAGAAAATACAGACGACAGACTACTCGAGAGAAGAAAGAAAGGAAGAGAAAGAATATAATTTAAAAATTATTCCAGTGCTAAGATGAGGGGATGATGATGATGATGCATTCACACAGTTTCACACAAAATAATCACATAAAATTAAAATTGTTGCACTATGATTTTAAATTTTATGGAGCACAGGCATAAAGCTGCTTCTTAGGAATCGCAAAGCTTAGCAATAGTACACTTGTGCTCAATCAAAGCTTTGTTGCAAATCGCACACATACTACTGTTAGATCTATACATTGGCAGAAGTCGCATGCATTGAAGACCAACCTCCGCCGCCAGCATTCGGGGCAAAATTGGGTTCATTCATAGAGTGCACTCGGGAGTGAGCGTAGGATGGGTTTTCCTGTGCCTCGTCAGTAACCCTCTGAGGCACAGAGTACAAATGGTTCAGGCCATGGTCGCTTCCTTCGTCTGATACCACACCGTTATTCGCGCCTCCATTAACCAGCATGTTGCCATTGTTCAGTCGCTGCTGGATTTGTTCATGCCTTCGTGGCTCGTACTCCCCGCTTTGTGGACTGGGAGGAGCTCTCATTCCCGGTTGATGGTGTGCCGCAGGGAGCGTTTGGGTTCTCCTCGCCGTAACTGTGTTTCTTGCAAATGTATCTGTTCGATTCAAAGTAGCCGACTTCTTAATTTCGTACTCGGTTTGTCCGACCAGAGTTGGATGTGAGTTCGTGAAAGGAATCTTTCTCGGCTTCGGGTTTGCTGAGAGAAGTCTGAAAAACTGGTGATGTTCGATGCATATTTTCCAGAAACTTTTGGCTTCTTTTTGACTATCCATTTTGAAGACTACAGTTCGGTCAACACCATCATAATCACCCGGCATCAAATTGACTGAGAAATCACTTTTCTTGTACGATATTTTAATGATTTTAGCCCAGGCAAATCTGTTCAATCTCAGCTGGTCTCGGAATACGAGAACTCCACTCGCGTTGACTCCCAGGTACAGTCGAGTCCCATTCGCATCCGTGCACGGTTTAAGAGTGACTCCATAAAGCGTAAGTTTCTTAGCGACCTGAGAAACAATCATAGCATCAAATTTAAAACAACGGTAGCAAAAATAATGATCTTTTTAATAATGTTCATAATCAATAGCGGATGTATGAATTTCATGATGTTAACAGGACTGCTTGTGAGTCTTGTCTGAAAAAAAATGCTTGGTAATTGAAGCAACTTATTTGGAGCAGCTGGAGCACATTCTTCTTCAAAGTAATAGACTCGAGTCAAAACTTTGAAATCACCCGCAATTGAAAATCATTTCTGACAGATCACACAGGAGTTCTGATTAAACAACTGACTCGGGCTATTTTTTAAGCCTTAAAATCTTGTTTCTTAATTTTCACATGTTTACAGAAAATATCATTGAGTATTTTAGCTTTGACAGTTCTTATCGTTTTTAGTTGTGTTGTCTCTCAATCTCAATAAAAAACAGGTCCCAGCGGTTAAAATTAATTACTTGAAAAACTGTCTCTGGAGCAGGTGTTTCATTATTGTAGCCTGCTTTTGGCAGCCAAATTTAACGCATTTTCAATTCAATTATTGAGATTCGTAAAAATCACTCGAAAAGTCAAAACGTCTAAGAGACAATTGCACACAAAAAGATAACCTTTACAATAACGGTTTCAAAATTCGTTCGAGAGCAATTTAAAACTAAACAAAATGGAAAAAGAGTTAAAAAAAATCTTGATTTTTATTATGAAAAAGTTGTAATTAAGTTATGTTTATGAAACCAACGACAAAAAACAGTGAAAATTTCTGGTTAAAAAAGGAGAAAGAATAGTTAAAAAGTGAATTTGAACTGAAATCGAATGAAATAAGTCTTTTTGAAAACTTGACTCATAAATTTAATTTTTAAACAGAAAAATCTTAAATCAAAAACATCTATTATAAGCTGCAAATTGCAGTAAAATAGCCACAATTGACCCACATCGGGATTGAAATAGTAGCAGAAAAAAATAGAAATTGCCAGAATCTTTTTTAATCTATCAAAGTGTTCTAATTTGGTGTGCAAATTCAGTTAGAATCAAAAACTATACTTAATTCATCTTCTAAAACGAAGGCTATTAAGATTAGTACTAAGGTCAGCTAACAACCGCTTTAACGAACTTTGATAACCTAACGCACTATGACTTACTGACCAGGCTTTATCGGTTTATCCCGTTTCTTTTGATTTTGCTCTTTTGACATTGACCGTATTCACTCCATTGGGTAATTCAATGAGTGGATAACTTAAAATCCGTTCAGTTGAAACAGTGGTTGAGATAAGTCAGGAGTCAACCGTGAACGCCGTGACTTATGTAAAACGAAAACGTGATCAAAAGGTAAAGCGAATTAAAAAAAACTAAATAATCGCCGTTGAGAATCAAGAACGTATTAGCTCACCAACTGATTGTACAGTTGCCTAATTACAGTCATCAAACATTTTTCACTTTTAAGAAAAACTTAAAAATTCAACGGAAGCAAAAAAAATGTTTTCACTGAGTTAAGGCCGAAGAAGAGAGGTAAGTGACCAAAAACATGATCACGCAAAAGAACAAAAAAAACTTGCTCTAATAAGAGCAAAACATTAAGTTACGCCCCCCAAACCCAGTCAAAAAATTCCATAAAAAATGATCAAGCGCTGATTTGAAGTGAACGGGACGTCACATAGCATTACGAATAATCTTGAAGATGAAAAAGAACAAGAGAAGGGCAAAAATACCTTCCTCAGCTTTCGCAGCCAATAAAAAAACTACATAAAACCTTTTGCATGAAAAATCAGAAACGCACCAAAAATTCCTCTGAACGCGAACAAAATTAGTGTGAAATGTTAAAACTTTAAACCCCAATGGCCCCTCAAAAATAGGAAATCCAAAAATTAAAATTTGCTATCATCAAATTTATGCCATTTCAAGCCCTATTACATAAACCCTATTCATGTCATGTGACATCGATAGGTCAGTGTCTGTAGAAGAAACGATCAAATCGTTCAAATCTTCAAATTTCACACATTTTTTAAAGCTTGAGCGCAATTATAACTTTTTCTGCAAAAATAACGCTTGAAACGCACAAATTATGCTGACCGTAACTTTTTGTACCATAGTGTATCTCATGATATTTTTGAATCAATTTTACGAAGTTCCCTAAAAACTTTAGGTTTGGAATTCAGAGCAGAAAAAAATGAACCTGAGGACAGTTTCAATTTTCTTATCATCGATTTTATTCAAAAATTCACTATCAAGTGAGTTCAGCACAGTTTTACTTGACTAACATTCCGGTCCAATTTGGTAGAAAAAACAAACTTTGATATATCATTCGGTTAACAAAAGGGAACCATTTCCCACAAGACATTCGGTTAGCCAGAAACAAACTTTTACAAAAAATCGAATACTTTTTGATTCTTAAACAAAATATACTGTTCAACAATAAGATAGGTGCATTGAAAATTTGAGTTTATTTGTTTCAAAAAGAAAAAGTGAACAAAAAACCGCTGATGAATCTGTTGTTGTGGTGACTGACCTCCAAGTAATTCATCTCAGCTTCAGCAGTGGTCATGCCCCTATGTGTCCTGTAGAGAGTGAGAATCCTGTCCAACAAGATGGGACTGTCTGCGTTGGACACATTGGGAGCAAACAAAGGCAGCTCTTGCAGAGCACTCAAGTCCATGTCTGCTGTGTAGTCACCTTGATCAGCCTGGCACACGAATGAGCCTGAACAGGTATGACTTCAATAACAAATTTTTTAACCACCTCCGAAAAATTCGTGCATACTCAATTGCACGAAATATTCGCAATTTGTCCTAAACTAGATACACAAAAAATAATGGACTAATATCGGACGAACTGCTCTAAAACCACCGGCAAGTGACGGGGATTATCTCAAAGCTGCTTTAACAAGATTTAAATTTTTGAAATGGAAATCAGTTTCGGTGCACTTTTTGTAGTAAACTGCCGCCAGTTAAGATAGCTTTAAAGCTATTTAACACGCATAAATTAAAGAACTCAAATGTGAAAAAGACGGAAAAACATCACCGACTAACGTCGGGCAAATTGCTCTCAAATGACTGACGAGCGGTTGGTTTCGACAATCACTAGGTACGGTCTAGGGAGGCTCCAAAACAGCTTAGTTAAATTGCATACTTAGACTTTAGTAAGAAGAGAGGGTCAAAGAGCCCTTAAGGTCCTCCGGGCGCTACTTGTTTATCCCGTTTTTGAGGACAAAAAGTCAAATGGGTCAGACGAAAAATTGGCCCAGCAAAAAATCGCATAAAAGGACCACAGGACTTATAATTGCTGCAAAGTTCGTTTGAGAGCAATTGAACATGGAGACAAAAATCGATAGAAAATTAGTTCTCACAACTATGTTTAACATTAACAATACTTTTACATTCCTACTAAACAGAGCAATTAACAATACCTTTACCTTCTAGCAAACTCAGCAAGAACTTTAAAAACTATCAATTTATTTTCCTGCTTTCTATGACGCTTCAAATTGAATTTAAATTATTCGTTTAGCCTGTGCAATGTTTCTAGAAACTTCCCTCATATAACCTACCATTATAGCAATGTTTATTCAGCTGAATATGGTCAAAAAGTATTTTAATTGACAACTAAGAACTAGACCTAAAAACGGAGAATGAAATTTAAAAACGATGTGCAAGACATAGGAAGAATTAGCAAAAAAACTGATCACAGGAGTAAAAATACCGCAGGAGAAAAAACCCAAAAACTCTTCTAGGGCTGCTGTATAGTACGCCTGAAAACCATTCACTGCATACATCTACTCGCTTTGTCTTTCATTAATTGCTCCATTAATTAAGTGTTATTAAAATAACAACTCAAATATAGCTCATCACTGGCTTCAAAAATCATCAAACAGTGCGAAAAAAATACAGGTCTAAATATATATCATCAGTGAATTGTGAAACACCAAGAGAGTTCAATACTAGCTCGCTTTGTTGACTTTCGCAGCTATCAAAAGAATTGCGAACAAAATTATTTTAAAGGTACCAGAGATTTTCAGCATTCACATTTTGAGGAGGAAAATTGTAACAAGGCGGCTCGTTAATGTGCGTTTGCACATGATGTTCCGATCCCAGCTCATCTACATTTTTGACTTAATTATCAACCAATTGAAGAGATAACAAAAATAGATGTTTGAGTTTAAGACAATCGTTACATAACCTATATACTAATTGAATTACATAATGCCATGCCCCATTATAGCGCTAATGACATCTGACATTAAACAGACTACGAGACAAAAAAAAATTAGCGAAAACAAAAATTTCACGGCAAAAACAGAAAATCTAAATTTAAATGCACATAGTAACAACGTCAAAATGCAGTCAGACAAAACCTTAACTACTCAAATTTACTTTCTCCTAACTGTGGATGGAAAGTTTTCTTAATAAGACTATGTAGCAAGTCAACAAAGACAACGATCAATGAGGCGAAATTCAAAAATTAACCAACATTTTTCAAAACAAAAAATTTCAAGTCTTAAAAATCATTAGCTTTTAACTAAATAATCTTTGATAAATTACTAAAAAGTTATTACAAAACCAAAAGAAACTGTCTTTGGGTAGACTAAGCCATAGAATGAACCAAAGAAAAAAACTTGAAAAATTACAAACATTTTGCGAAAACAAACTATTGCTACCATTAAAATAATTAGCTATTATCTGACTATTATGTATTTTTAATTGAACTCTTATTTCTAATGATTCAGTTGAAGGAATTATACTGAGAGATTAAATAAGTTGATTTGGGCTACATTTGAAAACCATTGGGATCTGTTACTACACGATTGTTTTGAAAGAAGAGAAGAAACGCAAAAAAATGACCGCTAAAAAAAGGTTTATAAAAACGCATATTGACCAACAAACAAAGCATCGTTGACAAATAATATCAGTAGATATACTTTCTGAAACACAAGAAATTGGATGTGACCTCTCATTGATGAAAATAAGTTACAATTTGACGAAAAGAACAAAAACTGAAGTGTTTGAAAAATATTTAAAAATGTATATCATAAATTTTAAGACTAAAGGCTACGAACTGACTTCTTCTGGTAACATCATTAATTCAATCCTCAATTACAAGCTTAAGAGACTTGTCAGCAATTTACGGCTACCTAAAGAACAAAAACAGGCAAAAACAGCAATTTCAAGAAAAGAATTGCGCGAGAAAAGTGTCGAAGGCATTAAAAAATGAATTTTTCACTAATCATTTTTCGATGTTCAAATAATTTTTTAACAGTAATGGGATTTCTCTTTTTTTATCAATATAATTTCAAAAAATCAAATATCAACAACTACAATAGAGCCACGAAAAATTTGAGAAACCTCTTAGTATCAACGTCATTAAATTCATAAGCTTTCAACGGAATCCACTAAATACATGAAATTACGCCTCCATGGGGCAACAGAATTGTTTGTTATTCATATTTTATTAATAAGACCTTACAACAAGTTATTGACGATGAAAACAACAACTAAGACAGGCATAAACTAAAAATTCAGTAGAAAAATGCCAGAAGAAAGAGTCGAAGAAATACTAATCATAAGCTCTTCTCTGAAAACTTTATTTATGATCCGTTGACCGTCTTCCCTAAACCAGTGGCAACTATCAGGAATAGGATAATGTGATAAGATCTCAAAAGGATACAAATAAGAAAAAGTATCCGAAAAAAAAAGAAAACTTGTGGCATTGAAGTTTTGAAACTAATAGGTAAAAAAGCCGCTAACCAGTTTTTTTTGGCTGGAATCGAAAAAAAGGATCCTGTAAATACTAAGGCTGACAAGCAGTTCACAAAAAAAAGTTTAGGATTGTTATTGTTCAAAAATAAATTTCAGTCTTAACAGCCTTTAAACTCAAAAGCTTCCAACGGAGGTCAGTAACTACGCTCAGAAATAACACGATGGCGGGAAAATGATTTTCATGCATAATAGATAATCAATAAGCCATCACAATAAGTCTTAAGACCATGAAAACAACAAAAAGAAGCGCAAAACCAAAATTCAGTAGAAATGTGCAAGAAGAAAATTTCGAAGCCATTTAAACCATTAGCTTATCTCTGAAATCTTTATCTGTGATCCACTGAATGTCTTCTTTAGGCCAATGGGATTAGTATAATTTTTGGATAATGTAAATAATATTTGGATAATATGATAAGAGTTCAAAAGTAACCAAATATACCAAAATATCAAATTGAAAAAAAAATTTGAATTCTTTTGTCACTGATTTCATTAAACCAAAAGTTAGAAGATAAAACCGCTAACGAGATTATTTTTTGTTGCAGTAGAAAGCAAATGGGCTCTGTCAAAACTGACACCGACTAACAGTTCACGAAAGATTGGTTAATGTTCAAGAAAATTTTTGAAAAATTATCTTTAAATTCTTAACAGCCATTAAATTCAATAAATTTCGACGGAAGTCCTTAAATACCCTAAAGTATACCCCAATGGGAGTATAGGGGTGTTTGTCATGCATAGGTGATCAATATGACATAACAACAAGTCTTATAACTATGAAAACAACAACAATCAGGCAAAAACCAAAAATTCAGTAAAAAAGTGCGAGAACAAAAGGTCGAAGCCATTTAAACCGTAAGCTTTTCTCTGAAAACTTTATCTGTGATCCACTGAAGGTTTTCTTTAAGCCAATGAGCTGTAAATTTTAGAATAATTTGATAAGATTTCAAAAGTAACGAATAATACGGAAATATCCGAAAAATTTTTTAAATTTTTTGAAATTTTGTGTCATTGAAGTCATATAACTAAAAACTAGAAGATGAAACTGCTAGCCAGATCAAATTTGGTTGCAGTAGGACGGAAGAAGGTGCTATCATTGCAGAGGCTGACTTATAGTTCACGACAATAAGTTTACGATTGGTTATTGTTCAAAAAATTTTTCCGCAAAAACTTTTTTAATGTCTTAACAGCTATTAGCTGTCCTCTTAAAGCGCTAGATACGTTCACTTAATTCACATTACGGAACATATTGCACTGTCAGTTAATGAGTCTATGCCATAAGACTCCGAAAAATTAGTAAAACCTCAAAAAGAAATTCAAAATTTCTTAAAATTAAGAAAACTCAAGAGTCGAAGCCAAAAAAGAAACATGAGCAATTCCTGGAAAACGATTTTTTTTTCACTGGGCTTCATTTGACTCTAAAGGAGCTTTTTCATTAACGGAACCTCTATATGAAAAGTGACTTGTTTCTAGGTGACTTAAAAAGCAAAAAAAAGAAAAGTTTTATAAAAAAAGAGCTCTCAAATCGAATTCCATTTTTTTTATATCGAACCTCCCCATGAGACCAGAACTAGTCTTTTTAACGCCTTTAGTCTATTAGGAACACAAAATTGGCTCATGTTTTGGCAAGAAATTTAAGTTTGAAATAATATTTCTATAGAAAACATCTTAATTTGAAGAAAATTCACACTAAAAGTGATCAAATATCCCGTGTTCACACAAAACTTCAATCCTCGATACTCGAAAAAAAAACGAAAATCGAAGTCGTTTTAATTTTGAATTCTACGCTGGACCAGCTTTTCAATGATACCACTCACATTTCTCTGCGATGAATATATCGATCGGCCAAAATTGACTGAAAAAAAAACCCATTTGAGTATATAATTCCTCTCCCCAAAAGTGGGGTCGGAATTCGTTTGAGTCTTTTCTGTATTACGAAGATCTACGAATGAATTTCCATCTGGCTTTTTCACTGTTTAAATCCATAAAAATCGAGCGAAGTTGTTTTTCTTTTTGACGAACTAAGTCGTTTTTAGTTTCATCACGCTAATTCTAGAAAACTTTTTTTTTGTTTTCTCACATAGCCAATTTTCTTGAAGCAAAATTTGGATTGTCTTTTCTAATATAACAGACTTTAATTGGAGCATGCAGTGCTAATGACTTATCCATAATTCTTTGAAATTCTAATAACATTGTATCTCCCGTCACTGCACCGTAAAAGTGTCTCCAGTCTGAATTTTCAATGCAATTTTGGAACGCTATGGCTGAATAGTTTTTTTGTCAAAAAAATTTTTTGTCGTTTTTGACTTTAGGTTCACATATTTAAGACCTGTGATCGCTGCAAAATGATCACTTTTCAAAACAATCTGCTACTATGCCTGATTCGTAATCGTCTGTTATGATGTAATCGATAGTTGAAGAAGAGTTAGTCATTCTTGTAGCTGTATCAATATTCGATGGTTTAAGATCATACGGAGAAATTAAGATTGCAGCAGACTTTTGTTGCGCTTTGCAAAATAGTTTAACTTGTAGTCTCCAGCAAGTATGACAAATTTTCCTTCAGCTATAGCAAGATCAATTTCTATGACCAATTTTTCCAAATCTTTACAAGTTTTTTTCGGTACAATGATAAATTTTGTACGCATTTCCATTTTTATGTTCAACTCAACCAACAAACTTTTAAAATTTGTATCCGGAAAGCAGTTGAGATCATCGCGGAGACTGGGTTTTAAAAATTTCGGAATGTACATTATAATACCACCATCTTCTGTTTTTGTTGTTTGGATGCAGTGTTTTCAAAAACAGTTAAAGATTTAATTATCTGCATGCCAAAACTCTTCCGGGTGATTTTGTGACAACCATGTTTCACTAAACGCATATATGCAGTTGTAACCAATGTCTTGAATTATTTCCTTCAAGAGCAGATGTTATCCTGCTTTTATTTTCATTTTGGATTCAAATAATTCTAACTCTTTCATCATAAGTGCACATGGCAAAATTGGTCCCATTATTTCGATATGGTCACTTTTTAGTAGAAAGTATAATATAACAACCAAGAAAAAAATATCGAATTTGGATGTTAGGGCACATTGCTTGCAGTCACAGCTTACTTTAAATGAAGGTATTCGAGTTGCTTAAGGAAAACTGCAACACAATTTTTTCTGAAATACTATCGGAGAACATGAGTAGTACACATAGTATAACTATGAGTCGAATACCTGCCATTTGAAGCAAAATCTGATTATAAAGCATTACACGTTGCAAAACAGCTAAAAAGAACAGCAGAAACTGCAGCTAAAATCCATTTATATAACGATATCTTTGCCTCCATGGTTTGTAAGTGTTTACCCTACTCATATATACACTTTGAGAATACTGCAATGATTGTAAACGAACAATATTACAAGTTAAAAGAACATGACTTAAAACTGCATTTTTAATGAACGGAATTCCCTGCTGAAAATTAACATGTGTATCATCGTAAAAGAGAGCGTTGTAATTTGCCATTTGACTCAACCTGTTGCAGACAGGAAGCATTTTGATTTTTTCAGTGTTTTCTTGTGTAGTGATTGAATTACTCGCACAGTTCATTCAATTCATAAATTTTGTTGTTTATCTGTTCGTTTTTCGGCAATTATTTTAAGGCAGGGAGGGACTTCCATCAATACCAATGTTTCTTTCAGGGCTAAACTTTTCCTTAATTGCGGAGAAAAGATCTTTTTAATATGAGAATAAGTTGTCATTAACAAGTTCAAAACTGTTACATGGCCAATAAAACTTTTTAACTTATTATCAAGTCCTTAAGGAGGTTTTCGGACTCTTGGGGCTGGAAGAACTTGAATAATGACAGTAAATGTCAACAAAAGTTGAAAAAAATGGCAAGTTTACCACTAAAAACTATGCAGTAACCTATTATCAGACCCTAGAGGTATACAGGCCTGAAAAGCTCAAAAGATGGGAAAAAATTTTCAGAAAATTTGAAAAGACTGAAAATTAGTATATATTTGCGTATTTTTGTTTGGGGTACCAAAACATATAGCTCCTAAAATGGTCATAAAAAGTTTTTATGTCTTGTAAAAAGTTCTTTATGAACTTTAACAGGCCTCAATTTTAGACTGGCCCAACAAAAAAAATTAAAGTGAAAAAAAGTCACAAAAATAGCAACACTCTGGGCTCAAAAGCTCCTTAAAATGACCTTTTAACAACTTTAAACTAAGGCCTTCCCGGTAGCTTCTTCAAAGTTCCTCTAATGAAACTTAATTAATGACCTCTATTGAGAGGGCCTCTAATGAAACTTAATGCCCGCTGGGCGCTGACTGTTTATCCCGTTTGTAAGTACAAAAAGTCAAATGGGCCAGACGAAACATCGGTCGAGCAAAAAATTGCATAAAAAAGACCAACAGGACTATTAGAATTGCTACAAACTTCGCTGGAGAGCAACTTGGATTAGGTCCCTGGACCCCTAGTACCGGAAAAAAATAAATTATCAAAAAGCTTGAAAAATTGCAAACATTTCCTAAAAATTGCTTAAGTTCGTGATATTGCAAAACAATTCATTACTACAAAAAATTACGCAGTAACTTATAATCAAACGCTAGAGGAAATTCTTTGGCTTTTGAGGCTGGAGAAACCTTAAAAACGACAAAAAATAACATGCAAAATTTGCAAGTGTTATAAAAAAATAGCTATAATTAGTAAATCAGTAACTTATTATCAAACCCTAAAGGAGATTATTGGCTGGAAAAACCTGGATAAAGACAATAAGTGGCGAAAAACTGAAAAAGATAGCATGTTTTTTTCAAAAAACAAATGCCAAATTTCATTATGCAAAAATTTTGAAAAACATTCTATTTCATCTAGAATATATGCAGTAACCTATTATCAAACTCTAAAGGAGGTTCCTTGCCTCTTCAGGCTGAAGAAACCGAAAAAATAATTTAAAAAATTTTGAATAAAACTTTTCGGTCAAAAAATTGAAAAAAATTGCACGTTTTGCCAAAAAAAGCTCAAATTTGTGATGTTAAAAAGTGGAAACTATTCCATTACCACTACAGCCTTACCAGTATTATCAAATCTTAGAGGAGGTTCCTTGACAACTAAGGCTGATAAAGCTCAAAAAATGACAAAACTTGAAAAAAAATTAAAAATTATCAAAGCGTGTTTTTAGCGAGCGGTTGTTCGTCAGTAGCTAGCCACGGGGGGAGGGGGAGGGGAGAGGCATTTACCGGTGGGCTGATGGGGGCAACAGTGGGGTGGGGGCAACAGCTCGATGTGGAGGGGGAAGGTTTCAATAGTGGGGAGTCTTCGACCTCTAAGAACCGCCCAACACACCATAAGTTTAAGTCTCCAAAACAGTTTCAGCTGAAACAGAGCTAAAAGGCTCTAAGAGCACTTAATGCCCGCTGGGCGCTACCTGTTTATCCGTTTTTTGAGGACGAAAGTCAAATGAGTCAGACGAAAAATCGGTCAAGCGAAAAATAGCATTAAAAAAGACCGAAATGACTAATATAATTGCTACAAATTTCGTTTGAGAGCAATTAAACAGTAATTAAAAGAGCTAGTAAAAAACTTGTTTTGATTACGAATTGTTCAAACCCAAGAAAAAATTTTGATCTTTCAGAAAAATTTAAACAAAAAATGCTATTAAAGAAACTGTTACTCTTGTATGGAAATAGAACCTCTGCGGAAGAAAAATTGATTTGAAAGCGATTTAAAGGGCAAACAAAGCAATTTTATGAAAAAAATCAGTTGAGGGTAAAAATTCCAGGAGACTATATACTATAGTAAAGCATGCTTTGAGACATATTAGGCCACCAGTTGACGACTCATGTCAATTGTGAACAATTTTGACTGACCTAGAAGAGCTAGAGTGGACAGTGAACAGGGCAGCTTTCCTTTTGCCACATCGTCTCTGATCTGCAAATAGAACAGGTATCTGGAATACTCCATCAACGTAGTCGGATCTGGAGGGAAGAACTTGACATTCATGGCGAATGCAGGATTGGCCGCCTTCTTCATCTGTTTCTCCACACTCTTTCCCCTGTCGAGCCATGCAATTGGCTCCTTCTCGTCCAGGACGTCGAATGTCAGGCTAAAGTAGTCACGCTCTTCCAGGGGTGGATTCATACTGTTGAACACTTCCTGGAGTAGGTCGTCTCCTTTAGCTTTGCGACCCACGCGAACCTCTATGGGGTGACCATCTAGCAAATACACTTGGTACTTGTCACCGCCTGTTGGGGCGCTGCGACTCGTATTGCTCGGGTAATTCTGCGTCATTTTTCAAATACGCAGTCTTAATAAATTCTTTGAAAATTATTAAAGCAAACTCCTTCTTAATGTTATGCACATACAGGTTAAGAATCGCTCCAAATTATTGCGGTAAAATGCTGATCATAATGATAAGGTTTCAACTAAGCACGATGTAAGAGCAGGTTTGCGTATACACAGATGCAATAAGAAGTTAGCGTAAGGACAAAGACTGAATAAATTGCAAGGAACAGTGCAATCTCGCAACTTAGTTTCAGAACAAGCGTTCAGCAAGCAAACTGTGGATGCCTTCTGAACAAGTAAATGTTTGCTATTCGTAGTAGAGTTAAACAGCCAAGAAATTCTGTAAACCGTTTGCGTGTGTTTACAGTTATAACAATAGTCGTTAACTAGTCAATGAAGGTTGATGCACTAATGCGAACTTCGATCTAACCAGGCCGATTCTTGTGCTAGACAAATTTGCCTGTAAAACTGTTTAACGCAGACTACAGTTAAACCTCTGTAATAACGAGTTCTTTAATCAACTGTCCGAAAGTGAATGGAGCTTTCAAAAATAGAGTAAATCCGATTTGACAAATCTGTTCCAAATTATAGTAGATATCTGCTTTGTTCACGCACACTTTATTCAGCCGCGAACATACACAGAGCACGATTGCAAAACAAGGTCAATCGATTATCCACTCAAGCCCCAATCTGAAACGATGCAATAACTCAAAAGTTGGCAAAACTGTACGTATAACGGTTAAATAATTTTCACAACGAAAGTACAATTTTATAAACTTAATTTAATCTAACAGACCTCTGTACCTAAACATTCGGAGACCAAACTCGCACATTGAAATAATGAAAGCCGTAATTCTGGTTTGTTGAGTCTCAGAGTGAATACACATTGCCCCGAGCTCTTCACGCTCACACCATACCTACAACAAAGTTTATTTTGAGACTGTTAAATGAATTGAAGGCGACAAATCTTCACTGCAGGACACTTCAACATACTGAAATAGGCGGCCTGGCTCTGGAATGCTTTTTACTCAAAATAGTTGTCTCTATGGACAACTGAATAAAGTCCTCGGTCAAAAAATGTTTTAAAACCATCAGCTATTACAATAAGACGGCTCGTGCGAGTCTGCGCGTAGCACATAATGTTCCAATATAACTCTCAAGGCTGCAAAAACAAATATTAAACTCTGCCAGATAAACCGTTGGCAGTATCCGAATGCAAATTATATGCATTGGAGAAAATAACTTGTACTCTTTGAACCAAAAAAATATGTCGTCCTTTTTAGGCAGACAGTGAAAACTTAAACAAATTCTAAAGCAATAAGTCAGTGTAGTACAATCTGCAAAACACAGAAAAACCATATAAACAAACCACAAATTACACAAACAACAACACACAAATACAGAGCCGAACACCAAAAAACATAACATAGCCGGCAGAAAGCCGGAAAATAGCCGCGATAGACGCTTGTGGCCTACCATGAATTGAAGCAACTAAAGAAATAAGATTGGCAGATCGACCACCAGCTTTTTAATAGACCAATAGACTTTTTGGGTTCGATTCGGACTGTCATTTTTATGAGACATAATTGCTCTACAAGGAAAAAGCCCCAATGGAGCTTTTTCAAAATTAATATTCGATATTAAAACTCAAGACTCTATTACTCAGGAATTAGGGCATATAAGTTTGGCACTACTTAGATGCACACTATTGACCTTTAATTAGTAAATGTTCATAAAATTTAAAGTTCCATAAGTGAGTTCAGAAGTCATTTTTTGTGTGAGGTAAATCACGCAATTGACCTAAAAGCAGAAATGACCACACGAAAACAAATTTTAACTGCAAAGCAGTAGAATCCACTGAAGCCATTGAAAAAGTCAATTCCAGAAAGTCAGGGCAAGACACAACAAAAATCTGTTAAACGATAAAAAAAATTTAGGAGCGCAATAATAGCCGCCGAGAATTGCTGACGCGGCTATTAAACATAACTCTTTAAATTTTGTTTTTAATAACTGGTAAATACTCAAGGTTCGTCACCCATCAGTTAGTTTTTCTTTTCCTTTCAAACAATAGGCGTGGACTTTTCGAGGCAATTGAATCGGTAATTGTAACTTCGACACTAAAATTTGAAATGTAACTTCTAAAAATTTTTTGGAAAATTTGATATTTCATGAGCATAATGGAAGAATTAATTTCTTAAACTCTCGTAGATGTGTCATCAGCAAGACTTAAAAAGGCACAGTTTAGGTTTCGGACTTATCTTGTAGCAATTTGCAGCAAATACTTAGTAATTTTTCTAATTTTGTCAAGGTTTATGACAGTTTTTGCAACCAGCCTCTATTTGTGTCTAACATTTTAAGGAACAATCTCTCGCCCACTAACACACACTCTCTCTCTCTCTACAACACAAACCACACGAAAAAAACGCAAACATATCCACACAAAGACAAACAAAAACATCGCCACCAAAACTTTCTTAAAAGTTTTGTCACCGTTCATTTATGTTCGGACTGCTTTTTGGTAAAAAGCTAAGTGTGGACTTCTTGAGGCAATTATATCGCTAATCGTAAAATTAACACATCTGAAATGAAATTTCTGAAACTTTTCAAAATCTTGTCAATTTTGATGTTTCATGAGCATAACCGGGCTATTCGGTTTATTAAATCTCGCAGATGTGTTTAAAGCTGGCTTTAAAACAATGTAGTAATGAATAAATGCAAAATTTTAAACAACTTTTATAACTTGACTGATTTTTCTAACTCTTTAATAATTCTGCACTACTTCTGCAAAGTAACTGAACGTTGCAAGCTGCTCTCAAAGTCTCTTATTCAGTAAAATTTAAAATTGTGGAACATTGATTATGATTCACGTTTTAGCACTTTCACTTTTTTAAATAAGAATATTTTTAAAGAAATAGGAAAACATAATTTTTATGTGAAGTGAAGAAAATTTCTCCAAAAAAAAATTTGTTTTCCATATGAGGAGTTTCGCAAAAAAAATAAGGTTTACAATTTACAGAAACGCCAAAAGACTGGAAAAAAATGAGTTCAAAGAGCAATTTGAAAATACTGAGACGTATAAAATCTCAATTTCAAAAAAAACTAAGAAGATGTGTATTAAAGGTTTCAATCACGCAATCCATATACTCTCTAATTCTCTATTTTAGCTGTATTTCTTTATACTAGAAAAGGTTCGAAATATTGAATTTTTTAAATATTGAATTTGACTTGATTTGATGTTCATTTCTTGAAGCCGTTTTTTACGTCACCGAGGTTTTCAAAATACTCAATAGGTCCGTTCTGATGAAATGAGCAGAAATTTTTCAAAAATAACGGTACAATTTAGAAAAGAATGATATCTCCTGCATTTAGTTTTGAATGTTGATTTTTTCTATTTTCAGAGCTATAAATTTCCCTAAACCTTCAACAATTTTCAAAAACAATAGTTTTGATTCAGAGACGAAATCATTTCTACAATAATATTTAATCAGTAGGAAACAGAGGTCGGTAGAGCTATAAATTGCCCTAAATTTTCAATTTTCAAAAATAATCTTTTTGATTCAGAGAGGAAATCATTTGTACAATAGTATTTAACCATTAGAAAACAGACGTATAAAAATGTTAAAATGTTGAGCAGAAAATCAATAATTTTTTTGTGGAAATTTTCGGCCATATGGTTTCAAATTTTAATTTTTCGACTTGAAACTGTAAAGAATTACTGGAAAATCCCCATTTTTTACTTAACTAAATTTTCTAGAAGTTTTTACGTTAGTATTCATCTTAAATTTGAGCGCAATCTGTCAAACTGCCGACAGTTTGACTGAAGAAAAAAGCCATTCTCGCATAAATTTTCACTAATTGGAAAAAAGTTGGGAAGAAAAATTGAAGTATACCGCAGCTATAAAGGCTTGCTCTTAATGTAAGTGTCTTCTAGGCAGAAACTTTCCAATGACCATTCAATTTAAGAGTATTTGACCAGAGTCAAGAACACATTCTCGACTCCAGACTATCAAACTTCATTATCGAGAATAACGGCTTTTTCAAGCAACACACTGCAGGGGAAAAACGACGACACTTTAATGGGTCGGTGAGGCCGTTTAGCGTTAGACGGCAGATAACTCGAATTTCCTAGAAGCTCTTTGAAAAATCAAAACACTTATTCATTTACTAAAGAGGTCTCTACTAAACAGCTATAGACAGTAAAATGTTTTAAAACATGTCAAGACAACCATTCTCGCTTTCTGAATAAAGAACTCAACTCCTTAAGCTATTGCTCCATTGCATGAAAAAGTGTGCGTGAATTCTGGAAACGCTTGGTTTGACAGTTCTCCATAATTAATTTGAAGATTTTCCAAAAAGCATTAAAAATTAAAAGATGATCCAATTTCCCATCAAAACAAATGCCAAACTATGCTCTCGCATCTATCGCGCGCTGTGCATTAGATATTTATCAGAAGAGATTGATTTTTGAAAGTTTTACGCACTCAAACAAAAGCCCAGTCAATATCCAACACTGTATAGAATGATTGCAAGACAAATTACTGACTTTAATTGCAATTATGTAAATTACAGTCTGATAATGCTTTTTTGAGACCACCTCATCACGAGTTTAACTACTTGGTAAATAATGCTATTCTGCGATTATTTTGCATACAAAAAGTTTAATTTTACATTATATAACGGAAAGACCCAGTTCCAATCGCATCTATTCCTTACCCCAGTGATCAAAAACCTTCAAACTATACGAACACATTAGTTGTCTGCACAATTCCTGATAATGCAAAAAATTTTATGATCAAAATTTTTTTCATATAAGGCTAAAGATGTTAAAGATACTGTTTAAAAATAAAACAGATGCCAAAAGGCAGCAGTTAAAAATCTAAAAAAAGTTGCAACTACAGCTGTTCAGAATGGTTTATCCCATTTTATGATCAAAATTTTTTTCATATAAGGCTAAAGATGTTAAAGATACTGTTTAAAAATAAAACAGATGCCAAAAGGCAGCAGTTAAAAATCTAAAAAAAGTTGCAACTACAGCTGTTCAGAATGGTTTATCCCATTTTTGATGCCTAAACGTCAGACGCCGAATCGGTCAAGCAAATAATTGAAAAAAGACCATTAGGGTCTAAAAAAATGCTCGAAACTTTGCTTGCGAGCACTTGAAACGCACATTCCAATAATCAAAGAATCTGCACTTTCAATTTATCAAAAACATTTTTTGATCAAATAGTATCGTTTGGTAGTTGCAATTTTTTTCAAATAATCCTAAAACTATTGGATTAGAGTTGCGTGTTAGTGGACGCTGAGAAAAAGTTTCACAAAATGTTTAAAATGTTTCACACAAAATGTTTCACTCAAAAATTGAAATAAGTTACAGTAAATCTTTTCAGAAAAGTAAAATTCAATAAGCAAAGAATTTGCAATTTCAATTTATCAAAAAAACTTTGATCAAATAGTATCGGTCGGTAGAGCTATAAATTGCCCTAAATTTTCAATTTTCAAAAATAATCTTTTTGATTCAGAGAGGAAATCATTTGTACAATAGTATTTAACCATTAGAAAACAGACGTATAAAAATGTTAAAATGTTGAGCAGAAAATCAATAATTTTTTTGTGGAAATTTTCGGCCATATGGTTTCAAATTTTAATTTTTCGACTTGAAACTGTAAAGAATTACTGGAAAATCCCCATTTTTCACTTAACTAAATTTTCTAGAAGTTTTTACGTTAGTATTCATCTTAAATTTGAGCGCAATCTGTCAAACTGCCGACAGTTTGACTGAAGAAAAAAGCCATTCTCGCATACATTTTCACTAATTGGAAAAAAGTTGGGAAGAAAAATTGAAGTATACCGCAGCTATAAAGGCTTGCTCTTAATGTAAGTGTCTTCTAGGCAGAAACTTTCCAATGACCATTCAATTTAAGAGTATTTGACCAGAGTCAAGAACACATTCTCGACTCCAGACAATCAAACTTCATTATCGAGAATAACGGCTTTTTCAAGCAACACACTGCAGGGGAAAAACGACGACACTTTAATGGGTCGATGAGGCCGTTTAGCGTTAGGCGGCAGATAACTCGAATTTCCTAGAAGCTCTTTGAAAAATCAAAACACTTATTCATTTACTAAAGAGGTCTCTACTAAACAGCTATAGACAGTAAAATGTTTTAAAACTTGTTAAGACAACCATTCTCGCTTTCTGAATAAAGAACCCAACTCCTTAAGCTATTGCTCCATTGCATGAAGAAGTGTGCGTGAATTCTGGAAACGCTTGGTTTGACAGTTCTCCATAATTACTTTGAAGATTTTCCAAAAAGCATTAAAAATTAAAAGATGACCCAATTTCCCATCAAAACAAATGCCAAACTATGCTCTTGCATCTATCGCTCGCTGTGCATTAGATATTTATCAAATGAGATTGATTTTTGAAAGTTTTACGCACTGAAACAAAACCCTAGTCAATATCCAACACTGTATAGAATGATTGCAAGATAAATTATTGCCTTTAATTACAATTATGTAAATTACAGTCTGATAATGCTTTTTTGAGACCACCTCGTCACGAGTTTAACTACTTGGTAAATGACGCTATTCTGCGATGCTTTTGCTTCCAAAAAGTTTAACTTTACATTATATAACGGAAATACCCAAGTCCAATCGCATCTATTCCTTACCCCAAAGATCAGAAATCTTCAAACTGTACGAGAACATTAGATGTCTGCACAATTTCTGATTTCCTGATAATGCAAAAAAACTTTGTGATTAAAATGTTATTTTTCATATAAGGCTAAAGATGTTAAAGATATACTGTTTTAAAAAAAAAGATGCTAAAAGGCAGCAGTTAAAAATTAACAAAATAGTTGCTACTACAGCTGTTCAGAATGGTTTATCCCATTTTTGATGACTAAACGTCAGACGAGGAATCGGTCGAGCAAATAATTAAAAAAGACCATTAAATCCAAAAAAAATGCTCGAAACTTTGCTCAAGAGCACTTGAAACGCACATTCCAATAAGCAAAGAATCTGCGCTTTCAATTTATCAAAAAAACTTTGATCAAATAGTATCGGTCGGTAGAGCTATAAATTGCCCTAAATTTTCAATTTTCAAAAATAATCTTTTTGATTCAGAGAGGAAATCATTTGTACAATAGTATTTATTCAGTAGAAAACAGACGTATAAAAATGTTAAAATGTTGAGCAGAAAATCAATAATTTTTTTGTGGAAATTTTCGGCCATATGGTTTCAAATTTTAATTTTTCGACTTGAAACTGTAAAGAATTACTGGAAAATCCCCATTTTTCACTTAACTAAATTTTCTAGAAGTTTTTACGTTAGTATTCACCTTAAATTTGAGCGCAATCTGTCAAACTGCCGACAGTTTGACTGAAGAAAAAAGCCATCCTAGCATACATTTTCCCAATTTGGAAAAGAGTTGGTAAGAAAAATTGGAATATACCGCAGCTAGAAATGCTTGCTCTGAATGTAATGGTCTTCTAGGCAGAAACTTTCCTGACCATTCAAGTTTGAGTATTTGACCAGAGTCAAGAACACATGCTCGACTCCTGACTATCAAACTTCATCGAGAATACCGGCTTTTTTCAAGCAACACACTGCAGGGGAAAGAACGAAGACACTTTAATGGGTCGATAAGGCCATTTAGCGTTAGACGGCAGATAACTCCAATTTCCTAGAAGCTCTTTGCAAAATCAAAACACAATCATTTACTAAAGAGGTCTCTACTAAACAGCTATAGACAGTAAAATGTTTTTAAACTTATTAAGAAACACAACCATTCTCGCTTTCTGAATAAAGAACTCAACTCCTTAAGCTATTGCTCCATTACATGAAAAAGACTGCGTGAATTCTGGCAACGCTTGGTTTGACAGTTCTCTCCATCATTAATTTGAAGATTTTCCAAAAAACAGTAAATATTAAAAGTTGATCCAATTTCCCATCAACACAAAAGCCAAACTAAGCTCTTGCATCTATCGCGCGCTGTGCAATAGATATTTATCAAATGAGATTGATTTTTGAAAGTTTTACGCACTGAAACAAAACCCTAGTCAATATCCAACACTGTATAGAATGATTGCAAGATAAATTATTGCCTTTAATTACAATTATGTAAATTACAGTCTGATAATGCTTTTTTGAGACCACCTCATCACGAGTTTAACTACTTGGTAAATGACGCTATTCTGCGATGCTTTTGCTTCCAAAAAGTTTAACTTTACATTATATAACGGAAATACCCAGTTCCAATCGCATCTATTCCTTACCCCAGTGATCAAAAACCTTCAAACTATACGAACACATTAGTTGTCTGCACAATTCCTGATAATGCAAAAAATTTTATGATGAAAATTTTTTTCATATAAGGCTAAAGATGTTAAAGATACTGTTTAAAAATAAAACAGATGCTAAAAGGCAGCAGTTAAAAATTTAAAAAAAAGTTGCAACTACAGCTGTTCAGAATGGTTTATCCCATTTTTGATGCCTAAACGTCAGACGACGAATCGGTCAAGCAAATAATTGAAAAAAAGACCATTAGGGTCTTAAAAAATGCTCGAAACTTTGCTTGCGAGCACTTGAAACGCACATTCCAATAATCAAAGAATCTGCACTTTCAATTTATCAAAAACATTTTTTGATCAAATAGTATCGTTTGGTAGTTGCAATTTTTTTCAAATAATCCTAAAACTATTGGATTAGAGTTGCGTGTTAGTGGACGCTGAGAAAAAGTTTCACAAAATGTTTAAAATGTTTCACACAAAATGTTTCACTCAAAAACTGAAATAAGTTACAGTAAATCTTTTCAGAAAAGTAAAATTCAATAAGCAAAGAATCTGCACTTTCAATTTATCAAAAAAGCTTTGATCAAAAGTATCGGTCGGTAGAGCTATAAATTGCCCTAAATTTTCAATTTTCAAAAATAATCTTTTTAATTCAGAGAGGAAATCAATTGTACAATAGCATTTAATCAGCAGAAAACAGACGTATAAAAATGTTAAAATGTTGAGCAGAAAATCAATAAATTTTTTGTGGAAATTTTCGGCCATATGCTTTCAAATTTTAATTTTTCGACTTGAAACTTTAAAGAACTACTGGAAAATCCCCATTTTTCACTTAACTAAATTTTCTAGAAGTTTTTACGTTAGTATTCATCTTAAATTTGAGCGCAATCTGTCAAACTGCCGACAGTTTGACTGAAGAAAAAAGCCATTCTCGCATACATTTTCCCAATTTGGAAAAGAGTTGGTAAGAAAAATTGGAATATACCGCAGCTAGAAATGCTTGCTCTGAATGTAATGGTCTTCTAGGCAGAAACTTTCCAATGACCATTCAAGTTAGAGTATTTGACCAGAGTCAAGAACACATTCTCGACTCCTGACTATCAAACTTCATTATCGAGAATACCGGCTTTTTTCAAGCAACACTGCAGGTGAAAGAACGAAGACACTTTAATGGGTCGATGAGGCCGTTTAGCGTTAGACGGCAGATAACTCCAATTTCCTAGAAGCTCTTTGAAAAATCAAAACATTCATTTACTAAAGAGGTCTCTACTAAACAGCTATAGACAGTAAAATGTTTTTAAACTTATTAAGAAACACAACCATTCTCGCTTTCTGAATAAAGAACTCAACTCCTTAAGCTATTGCTCCATTACATGAAAAAGACTGCGTGAATTCTGGCAACGCTTGGTTTGACAGTTCTCTCCATCATTAATTTGAAGATTTTCCAGAAAACAGTAAAAATTAAAAGTTGATCCAATTTCCCATCAACACAAATGCCAAACTAAGCTCTTGCATCTATCGCGCGCTGTGCAAGGGATATTTATCAAATGAGATTGATTTTTGAAAGTTTTACGCACTGAAACAAAACCCTAGTCAATATCCAACACTGTATAGAATGATTGCAAGATAAATTATTGCCTTTAATTACAATTATGTAAATTACAGTCTGATAATGCTTTTTTGAGACCACCTCATCACGAGTTTAAATACTTGGTAAATGACGCTATTCTGCGATGATTTTGCTTCCAAAAAGTTTAACTTTACATTATATAACGGAAATACCCAGTTCCAATCGCATCTATTCCTTACCCCAGTGATCAAAAACCTTCAAACTATACGAACACATTAGTTGTCTGCACAATTCCTGATAGTGCAAAAAATTTTATGATGAAAATTTTTTTCATATAAGGCTAAAGATGTTAAAGATACTGTTTAAAAATAAAACAGATGCTAAAAGGCAGCAGTTAAAAATTTTAAAAAAGTTGCAACTACAGCTGTTCAGAATGGTTTATCCCATTTTTGATGCCTAAACGTCAGACGACGAATCGGTCAAGCAAATAATTGAAAAAAGACTATTAGGGTCTTAAAAAAATTCTCGAAACTTTGCTTGCGAGCACTTGAAACGCACATTCCAATAATCAAACAATCTGCACTTTCAATTTATCAAAAACATTTTTTGATCAAATAGTATCGTTTGGTAGTTGCAATTTTTTTCAAATAATCCTAAAACTATTGGATTAGAGTTGCGTGTTAGTGGACGCTGAGAAAAAGTTTCACAAAATGTTTAAAATGTTTCACACAAAATGTTTCACTGAAAAACTGAAATAAGTTACAGTAAATCTTTTCAGAAAAGTAAAGTTCAAAAACATCTCTAGGAAACAGTGCCTGTCGAGAGAACTTGGTGCGTCATTATGGGCAAAGAGAAACTGCTCAAGAAATTTTTATGAAAAACTGAACGCACGCTTTCAAAAATTACGAACTGCAGTACTTCCATGGCCTGCTAGAGCTAACTTCTGAAACGAGGTACTTAAAATAAAGTTGTTTTGAAAGTTCTCGCGAAGGAGAGATCCACATGTCATTCATCAAGCACAGTTTAAATGTTCCAAAAATTAAGTGCTCTGGACACTTTTTATCCATCATTGACCTAACTACACTGCTGCCAGAATCCCCCCCCCCCACACACACACACACACAATGCAAAAAAACTTTCAACGGGCAGTAAAGGAAGACAGAGTGAAAAACACTAACAATCCTTTTTGTCGCAACTTTATTTGGTAGTTCAATGCTCTTCTTAATGCTGTTCAAACAGGCTACACAATAACTAATAAGGAAAAGGGAACAAATTGAAAAAGATTGTAAATCTTCTGTCAGTTCACTGTCAAGAAATCGAAACACTAATCAAGTTGATGCATTTCTAGCATAGAAGGAAGGAAAACATCCCGGGGATATGGAAGAGAGAAAGGAATAAACTCAATTACTACCATTTCTAGTTCCTCACATTCAGTACCCTTTCTAACTCTCTAATCCTCTCTTAGATCATGAACTAATTCACTATCTCCACTCATGTTGTCGCGGTTAGTTGATACTATTGTTCAAAATAAACAATAATCACAATTCAACAACAAGTATCAATCGTAAAGAAATTCTAGAACATAATTTATCGAGAGTATTATCTCTAACTTCTACATGCTACGACTTTGCGACTAGTTGCTACCATTACAATCGATGTACATCAGACAAAACACGTGCTAATGATGCCACCCAATTCATTAAACGGGTGAGCAGACCTATTTCCCCTGATAGCTAAAAAGCATTAACAATGAAAAATGGGCAACATTTAACTCATCAATTCATGCACAACAACACGGGCGGAAAAATCAGTATCTGTAGAAATATATTTATCAATACACGTTTATCATCAATTTCCAAGTGAAGACCTTCGCAACATGAGATCTGGTAATACGTTGCACAGTATTGGTCTACAAACCAGAACAACACCATATATACCAACAAGAGAATTGCAATCTGCCTGGTCAATTCCACTTACACTCCAGCACTCGCTCTTTTTCCATTACTCTTTCTCTATTTCACTTGTTTAAAAGAGATAAAAGCCGCCAAAGTACACAAACGATATTGCGCCGTTCCTTATAGTGGCGCAATTTTGCAAACACTACGCTAATTGCTGTACAGGTTACTGTTAAGCCGAAGTTAAACAGTTTACCATGCTCAAAGTCCTACCGAGATTATAGTAGCCTAATTACACAAGACTGAGAAATCCGAACAAATTCAAAACAGGTGAAAAACCCAGTTTCTATTTCAGTTATGATCGATTTTTGATATGTAAAATGTAACAGCGTTCATAATTTGCGCCTTCAATCATGTTTGCATAAAGACGCTTTAACCGTTGAGAAAACAATTAATTCGAATTTTGTCAAGGTCTGGAGGTTATCGGCTAGGACATACAATAGATTCAAGCACAGTAGTTGGTATTAAAAAGAGATAGAAAATGGCGCTTCCATTCTTCAAAATCTCTAGCCGCCTTGCTTCCTTTTATTCACTCCATATACATGGCTATATCCCTAACACACATGCACAAGCGCATACACACACAGACACGCGCGTATATTTCAGGAGCAAAACAAGCGGTGTACGATGCAATACTAACTACCACGCACACACACACACGCATTATACCACCACCGCCATAACCTCCACAACTCGAGCACTGCACAAGGACACAAGGGAAGCGTGAAAATGGTGACACATTAGGTCCTACATGTGAACAACTATTAGAAATGAATAGATTGCATGAACCAAGGGATTTTAAAAACACAACCATAGTTCAGTTTGTCTAGCGTTGCTCACTTGGCGGCCTTTCCATTAAATGAGGAAATTAGCGGAAAAGATAGAGAGGAAATGAGAATAATCTGTTAGCTGCTAATATTTCTGTTGGATCACAAAGCCTAAGCATGACCTAACAACATACACCACGAAATCGGAACATATGAACAAAAATCATCGTCCTCAATTCTTCTCTCTGTTTTTTTTTCAACAATATAGTCAGCGTTTCAGCTCTATGTTACAAATTAGGAACCTTCGGCTATTTGCCATGTCTTGAGTCATTTAACAAAATGGTATATAGACCATACCAATTCAGTTCAAACAACACAGACAGGCATTGAGTTGTTTACGAGCTACTTGAATAAGAAACACAGGGAACACGGGCAAATATTTTAAATATTTTAGCAGAAGACGGATTATTCCCCCTAACACCTTCAAATATTAGGCCAGCACATGTAAACTGTTGATCAAGTCAGGTGCTTAGAGGGTGATTAGTAAATAATTCAACAAGACAGTAGTACTTGGTTCATAAGAAAAGAGCAGAAGTCCCCTGATACTCTTTAAACACTGAAAGACACATTCTTTGAACGACTAAAATATAGAGAGCGGGTCAAAAATAAAACATTGAAACATGGTTCTTAAGATTTAGGTACTCGAAATCAGCTGAAGAAACTCTACTTCAGTGAATAACATAA
This sequence comes from Convolutriloba macropyga, assembly GCF_964194025.1. Classification (NCBI taxonomy): domain Eukaryota; kingdom Metazoa; phylum Xenacoelomorpha; order Acoela; family Convolutidae; genus Convolutriloba; species Convolutriloba macropyga. The sequence continues at coordinate 25,545,332 of NC_134470.1, forward strand.
AACACGTCACTATAGTCAATGTGTCTTTTTTCTCTTGACAAACACATGACAAAGCTGTCAATGGAGTTTAGCTACAATAGCAAAAGTACCGAGTTGAAAATGAGTTAAATTCGCAAACCTGTTGATAATAGAAAGACAGCAATAACGCGAAAACGACGAGACAAACAAACCTTTCATTCATAACTATGCCTAAAAGTTTTCTTGGTTTTCTTTTTAATCGAAACTTTTTTATGATTTCATCACCTTGTGCTGAAAACAAAAACCCTGGGGTTGCTCATCATACAAAAATCCCGGTAATCATACAAGGTCATATATGAATCAATCATACAAGGAGCGTACTAAGAAATAGCGTATGATTTGTATGACATGTCAGACTTGTCAAACATCGAAAGAATACAGAAAAGTGCAACACAGTGGATTCTAAACAACACAATTCCCTGTAAAGAAAGACTCAAAGATTTCAACTTACTGCCACTCTCAATGTACTTCGAACTCCACAGTCTCCTACTGTTCTGCGCCATCACTGACCACAAGTATGACATAAAAACATCAGACTACATATCACGTAATACCAACGAACGAACCAGACAAGGCTCCAACTCCAGCTTCAACATTCCCACAACCAGACTGAAAAGGACCGACGATAACTTCTGGACACGAAACGGAACACTGCACAACATTCAGAGTAAACATATCGACTTAACAACGAAAGAAAACAGAGAAGCACGAATAACACAGCAATTTTGGAAATTCTTCGAGAAGTTCAACGAAGCCAATCTATGTACCTGGAGGATACTCTGCCAATGCACGAACTGTAACCAACATTCCAAACTTACTCACTAATGACATAAAGGGTGAAAACCCATGGTATATCCCTAAAGACTTCGCTACTACTACTACTACAACTACATCATATATGATCCTTGTATGACTACTAAGAATTGTCAACCCGGGACTCGGATATTAGTCACAATGTCTTTACATCTGAAGTCCTGGAAAGTAAAAGCTTTGCCTATGCTTATTACATTTACAAAATTTGAATTAATTTTGCTTTCTTTACATTGCTTCGCCAGCTTCAAAGAAGTTTTCAACAAAGGTTAATACATGATCTTCCATTTCCCGCGGAGAAATCAGGCTGAAATTTTCACTCTTCAAAAAAAATTCTGGTCTTTCCCATATATAGCCTTCCCCTATAGCCCTCCCCCCATGAAAATATAGCCATTATGGTATATTTACCATGATTGGGGGGGCTATAGGTTATCTGACCACTAAGCTGGGGGGGGGGGGGGCTATAACGGTAAAGACCCAAAAATTCTCTTAAGTTGAAGATGCTGAAGTTATGTACTCTTGAATCTTCCGTCAAAAATAAAACTGCTAAACAAAGATGAATCACAGTCAGCGGAAGCCCATGAACAAATACATTATTAGTAACCATGTGACAAAAAGACCCAAAGCGCGAACGAAAAGAGTTAATTTTCCAAATTTATCAATAATAACTTAGGGCATTATGCAGAACATGCTCGTTCAAAATGATCAGTAAATGAGCAAAATTTAAAACAGAAAATGAACAGAGCCAAATTTTAAAAATGATTTAAATTTTTCATTTAACCATCCTTTGTAACGTTAAAGCGATATACAACCCAGGTTGATAGATTGTATTTCAAGTAGTATATGTTTTGAACTGAAACTCCATCACGTCAGAGTAGAAGTCAGTCTTTCGAATTCGGTAAATCACAAATTGATCATTCAATTGACTAGAATGCTTACACCAATTCGAGTAACAAATGACGCCACGCAGTCACGCACAGAAACAGGTAATGACCAATGGAAAAGTATCTCAAAAAACAAACTATTGGCGACACGGTAAGTTGTCACTCAGTAAACGGACTACCAATTGACAGAAGAACCAACTCAAATAATACTTGTTTCGTTGAAAAGTCCCCTGTCTGACTTCTATTGACACCTTTTCGGGAAATCAACTCTAGAACAGCTCTAAATGCAAAATTCAACAAAAAATGTAACGAAAAGCGACGTCAGAAAAAAGCAAAAATGAAAGACATAAATAGGCCAAAATTTGCTTAAAACTACTCAATTATATTGAGCAAAAACAGCTCAGAATAACAAAAACACCCGGCAGATTACCAAAAATAGCCGCCGTCGATTCCCATAACCAAGATTGGGATTGAAAGAAGAGAAAAAGAAATGATTTTTGTAAAAACAATTTTAAAGTGCGAACTATTTTGACGTCATTTTGGAGTTGAAAATACTCCTGTTTCGTAGTGAGACTACACAGTGGCTAGTATCAATACCAATAAGCATTAGAGATGATAAATAAGAACAAAGTTCGAGTAACGGTCATCTAAAATCGGGCTTTATGGGTTTATCCCGTTTCTATTTCTGATTTCGTTTTTTGATACTGACTCTGTTCATTTTGAATTGCTTTTCTGAGCAGCTGATGTCTAAAGGCACTTTTAGCAGAATGAGAGAAGATTAAAACTAGCCTAGAGAAGTCAAAAAGATTTCACGCAAAATGTTGAACAAGCTGTGAAATAAGTTAAAGCGAAAAACTTTTATTCGACGAAGCAAAAAACATAGCCGCAAGAATTCCGGAAACGACTCAAAGGAAAAAAATGCCCATATTTTTGACTACACAACTAGAACAACTATTGTGAACCCTGAACCTACACAAACGCCATAAAAAACTTAAGGAAGAATAGAAACGGCATTCAAAAACAAATTGAACAAAAAACTAGAAATGAGTTTTTTTAGTACAAGGAAACCTAAAGCAGAGTAAAATTTCTTTCCAATTAGGTCAAGGGAAAGCTCGCAAAACAATGGGCAAGTCCTATAGGCTAAGAAACTTAATTAAGACTAAGAAAAAAAGAAAAACTGCAAAAAAAAATAAGAAAAATGGTTTAAAAATTCTCAATTTTTCTGTCAATTTTCCGATGAAAAGAATGATTTACACATATAAAACTTAATTCAATTGGTAGCTGAATATTCCTTAAGTATTAAGCATCTATTCAAATCCCATTTAAAGCATTATTACAAAAACAGGCAAAAAATCATTAAATTTCGTATAAAAATCGGCAAAACTGATCAAAAACCTCCAAATGAGCATTAAACTCAGAATTAACTACTTGAAAACCTCCAATTCCTATCAAAACAAGCCTAAAACTAATACAATGTCATAATCAAAAATTAGCAAAAAACAAAACCATGAAACAAAAGTAACGACAATAAAATCAAATCCGTTAAAATATGATAAAAAATCTGATAAATTTTGTTATAAATTGAGATCCCGAAAAAACTATCTCTGCCAAAATAACTTCATGAAAACAAATCGTACTTACTAAAACTACTAAGGTGCATTTTGAAAATAAATACTTTAGGCTAAATTATGAAAAAAAAAAGCTCAAAAAACAACTTTCACTGAAAAACTGGAAAAAGTTATCACATTCGTTGAAATTTCAAAAGCATATAAATCTAAAGAAAAATTCCCATCAGCCAATAGGGTATCCAGATGCTCTTAAAACAATAGGCAAGTCATAATAGCCTAAGAAACTTAGCTAAAATCAGGAAAAAACAAAAAAAATGCAAAAAATTACAAAAAATAGTTTCAATTTTTGCCATTTTTTTGTCATATTTCTCAACAAAAAATGATTCTTACCAACAAAACTGTAACCAATTGTTATCATCCATTTGTTCCAGTAGAGGGGGTTAATTCCATACCCATTTGAGCCAGTAAAACAATATAATCGTCAAAAAAACGCGAAAAAAATTAGCCCGAAATTCAGCAAAATAAAAAAAACCCTTTGAATTATCATAAAATTCACATGAATTTCCAAAAACCTTCAAAGCACTACCGAAACCAGCCTGAAAATAAAAGAAATTTATAACCAAACCTCTTAACCAAAATAAATGAAAAAAACTGCTTTAAAATGCCGCACGTGAACAAAAAAATTTCGCTCACTTAGAGAAAATTTTTTCACACATCAATTTCTCGCTCTCTCAAAAACATCGGTATGAACAAAAACCACTCTCTTTTCGCTCCGCTCTTAACTTTTGTTCAGCCCCAAAATCACTCCATATTTTTTCACGCGTTTCATTTCCCGATTCAAAAATCACTCCAATAAAATTGATTAAAAAAAAGGACTTCTCCAATACTCCTCTTCGAGTCGTAAAAAATTAGGAGCGCTATAAGAGCCTGCTGAGGCGACTATTAACAATTCAATCAAACAAGCAGAACAACTTAATTGAACCATAGAGATCCCCAAACGCTATATAAATTTGAAGACGAATACAATAAAGTATTTAAAAATAACTTCAAATTTTAAAAAAACTGGAAAAGGAATTAACTTTTTTAATATTAAAAAGGCACATAGAATCGTAAAATTTCCTTTGAGCGAACAGATTACTGACAAGCTCAAAAACAATATGCAAGTCATAATAAGCTACGAAACTTTACTACGATAAAAAAAAACGAAAATCTGCAAAAAAATTAAAATACTTCAAAATTTGATTTCTTTCTGTTATTTTTTCTCAACAAAAAAATACATTTTATATCAAAAAACATTACTCACTAGTTATCTGAAAACTTTATAAGTAGTAAAGCTCTCTTCAAATCTCACTTAAAGCAGTAAAACAAAAGAAGGGCGATAAATCGCTAAAATTCTCCTAAAAATCAGCAAAATTGATGAAAAACCTCCAAATTAGCTTAAAACTGATATTATTTAACAAACCGTCAAACCACTATCAAAACCAGCCTCAAAATATTACACCATCATAATCACCTCCCCTAACCAAAAATTAGCAAAAATAACTGCTTTTAGATGCCGCACGTGAACAAAAACTTTCGCTCGCTCACAGGAATTGTTTCGCACCTCAATTTCTCGCTCTCTCGAAAACAGTGGTATGAATTGAAAAAAATCACTCTGTTTTCGTTCCACTCTTCAGTTCTGTTCGGCGCCCAAACTACTCAAAATTATTTTACGCGTTTCATTTACCGCTTCAACATTCACTCCAATAAAAGTGATTAAAAAGGACTTCGAATCGTAATAAAAGACAGCACCCTAATAGAATTCAAATTCTTTGAATTGTAATAAGAAAGAAAGTGAAAAATATAATTTTTAAAATTAAAGTCAATTATTAAGACGGATTACTTCTACGTTGCCGAGAAACGTGATAATAACATAACGCACAAATAAATTAGTTTGAAATCAATTTAAAAAAAACGCCCCATCGTCAGGGCCATCTAAGCAACAATCTGTTCCTCAATTTTCAATCTAGTGAACAACCTTGCTTGAAACGATTTACCAGAAATAGTGAACTACACATTGGTGGCTGTGTTTGCAGCTTGATGCAATGTCAACATCAGAATTTCATTAGCTTGAGCAAAAACTGCTCAGCAGCTGTCTTGATAACGTTCGCTATTTCCGGGAAATATATTGCGTCCTCGCAATAGCGATTAAATAAGCCAATGTACTGTCAATTATATTGAGAATTTCTCGTTGGCTATCACAGACACAAGCTGTTCGAAAATAGTTTTCAGTTAACTTCTATTTGCACGTTTTGTCATCAATTAAAATGACTCTTGATTTCAGTTTATTAAAACAGATATGTTAATTTCTGATTTTTTTCTAATCTATTCATTTAGATGAAGATACAATTGGTTTTGAAGACGGGTGCGAGGGCATAAGATTCTGAAGATAAATATTGTACTTGTCGTCAAAACTCAGCTTTACCCTCACTTCCTTTCTTGGACGAATTTTCAATCAATTGTACTTGTGGATATAATAGATATTCGAAACTGCACATATTGCATAATTGGACCAACATGGATCACATCCGACGATATGTGCTATATGAAGTCACAAGAATCGCTCAAATGTTAGAAGTGGTCCAGAACTCACAGAAGAGGCAAGAGAAATTCCAAATCAGTCAAGATTTTTTCGGTGAAACTTTCATTAACTGCATCAATTGAAGCGAACGCATTGCAACATCTGTTTCGTTTCGTGAACTGTCGTTTTTTGTGCTTTGTGCCTCTTTCACAACCAGGGATTGTTGTCTTGCTTGATTGTTTAAAACAGAATCTGGTTTATCGGCTGCGCTTATATATCCAGGCGCGATAAAACGAGATCTCGGACTGTTTGAACAGGATCCAAATCCACGCTGCTGATGATATGCACTTGACGACGCATTATGACTGTTGCCAGGAAGTGGAGCAGCCTTCCACTCCCCCTTCAGAGGTAGTCCTGAAAAAAATGTTATCTAAGCGAAATTTAAAACGGAATCATTTCTGATGAATTGCTCTCAAACGGCTGGAGAGGGGTTGACTTGGGAGTAAAAAGCCCTGGGTGTTAAGACTCACTACGTACTGCATGAGCACGGGTGTGAGGGGTATGAGAGAACATTTTCATTCAAACAAAAAATTATGTCTCCTCAGTAGTTTCGGTTAAAATACGCATTTAGAGCAAGGTACTATGAGAATTGCACAGGGACTTAATGCTTATGGTTTTACCATATTGTTCCGTTCTTCAAAACAAAAGATCACAATAATTTGACAGCCAAACGAAAAACCGGCCATACAAAAGATCGCACCAAAAGAGACCAACAGGACTAAACATGACCGACTAACGTCGGCCGAATTGCTCTCAAACGACCGGCGAGCAATTGGCTTTGTCAGTAGCTAGTCACAATTTAGTGAGGCTAGCTTTAGCTTCATTCGACTCTTCAACTTTTAGTTTTCTAGTCTTGTTAGGAAAAAAATCAAATAAAAAACTGATATTTTAAAAATCTACAAAAATCTCACTTAAAGCAGTAAAACAAAAGAAGGGCGACAAATCGCTAAAATTCTCCTAAAAATCAGCAAAATTGATTAAAAACCTCCAAATTAGCTTAAAACTGATATTATTTTAACAAACCTTCAAACCGCTATCAAAACCAGCCTCAAAAAATTACAACATCATATTCACCTCCCCTAACCAAAAGTTAGCAAAAATAACTGCTTTTAGATGCCGCACGTGAACAAAAACTTTCGCTCGCTCACAGGAATTGTTTCTCACCTCAATTTCTCGCTCTCTCGAAAACAGTGGTATGAATTGAAAAAAAATCACTCTGTTTTCGTTCCACTCTTCAGTTCTGTTCGGCGCCCAAACTACTCAAAATTATTTTACGCGTTTCATTTACCGCTTCAACATTCACTCCAATAAAAGTGAGTAAAAAGGACTTCTCCGATACTCCTCTTCGAGTCGTAATAAAAAGACAGTACCCTAATAGAATTCAAAATCTTTGAATTGTAATAAGAAAGAAAGTGAAAAATATAATTTTTAAAATTAAAGTCAATTATTAAGACGGATTACTTCTACGTTGCCGAGAAACGTGATAATAACATAACGCACAAATAAATTAGCTTGAAATCAATTTTTAAAAAAAACGCCCCATCGTCAGGGCCATCTAAGCAACAATCTTCCTCAATTTTCAATCTAGTGAACAACCTTGCTTGAAACGATATACCAGAAATAGTGAACTAAACATTGGTGGCTGTGTTTGCAGCTTGATGCAATGATCTATTTTTGTCTTTTTCATAGTTTAACCATCATTACTGGCCAACAAAGCTTTTCATGTCTTGCAGATGGGTTACTTGACATAACTCCAGAGACAAAAATAGTCTTGAACATTTCACAACTATTTTTCAATTCATACCACTGTTTTCGAGAGAGCGAGAAATTGAGGTGAGAAACAATTCCTGTGAGCAAGCGAAAGTTTTTGTTCACGTGCGGCATCTAAAAGCAGTTATTTTTGCTAACTTTTGGTTAGGGGAGGTGATAATGAGGTGATTACAAACTATTGAAAATTGAAAAGAAAAGCTTCCAGATTTCGCAGTGAAATGTTCAAAACTTATTTTGTCTCTGGAGTTATGTCAAGTAACCCATCTGCAAGACATGAAAAGCTTTGTTGGCCAGTAATGATCGTTAAACTATGAAAAAGACAAAAATATTCAAAAAATTTGAAAACAATTACAAATTTCACCGAAAATTTAAAAATTAAATTTTCTCAAAAAATTGCTTAAGCTGGAGTCCTTAAAATATTGATAACCATTCTATAAACTATCGAAACTATGCAACAGCTTATTATCAAACCTTGGAGTAGGTCTCTAGGACCCTGGTGCCGTAAGAAAGGATAAAAAAAATTCAAAAAGATTCAAAAAAAAACTTGAATTGCAAATATTTTTTTAGAAAGTTGCTGATAATAAAATTTTTTTAAAAAATTCATTACACCTATAAGCTATGCATTAACCTATAATCAAACCCTAGAGAGGGTTATGTGGCTCTTGATGCTAGAAAAACCTAAAAATACGACAAAAAATTTCAAAAAACTGCTAAAATTTGTGATAAAAGTTGAAAACTAATCCATGGCCAAAAAACATTTTCACGAACAAAAAACAAACAAAAAAAATTGAGCAAAAAAGTATAAATCTGGGTGTTTCTGGCGAGTGGTTGTTCGTCAGTAGCAAGAAACAGGGGGGGCGTCTTTTTGCCCCTGCGTCTAGAATGACGTGAATAATGAATAATAAATGTCAAAAAAATTCGTGATGTTAAAGAGTTGAAACCATTCCACTACCACTAGAAACTATCCAGTAACCTGTTATAAAACCCTATGGCTGAAAGAACTCAAAAATTTTTGAAAAGCTTGAAAAAAATTGTGAAAAATTAGTATACAATTGTGTGTTTTTAGCCAGTAGCGTTTTTAGCCAGTAGCTTTTAGTTTGCCAGTAGCCACGGGGGAGGGGAGGAGGGTGCACCAAGGGCCGATGGGTAGGAAGGGGGTGGGCTACAGTGGGGTGGGGGCAACAGCGCGGTGGGGTCAACAGTACGGGTGTCTTCAACCTCGAGGAACACCCCTTCACACCATAATTATACGTCTCCAAAACAATTTGAGCGGAAACAGAGCTGAAAGGCTCTAAGAGCACTTAATACCCGCTGGGCGCTACCTGTTTATCCCGTTTTTGAGGACGAAAAGTCAAAAGCGTCAGAAGACAAATCGGTCAAGCGAAAAATCGCATAAAAAACCGACAGGACTAATATAATTGCAACAAACTTTGTTGAGCAATTAAAAATAATTGTACAAACTTTGTCTGAAACCAATTAGGCATTACCCTGAAATCAGCTTTTAAAGAAATTGCAACTTACCACGACCCCGAGAAATGGAGTCAAAATTCTGCGATGAGGTGTTCTCTAATTCCCCAACGACATCCTTTTCCTCAATTGCTTCACAAAGAGCGATGTATATATCATATTCCGGGGAAGCCGATCGTGGCTGAGTTTTTAAACCTCTCGCCAGGCGATTTTTCTCAATCTTCTTCTTTTCCCAACGAAGGGAGTCTTTGCTGAAAGATTGAAAAGAAGCGCTCGTTATGCTTCCCACGCCAAAAGATCGTTGGGAAACTGAAGAAGGCCACTTAGTCTCAGTATTGACATCTGTCGAGACCTGAATTATACTGGCGTACAGGATAATGCAGAGTTAAAATAATAGACTGTTTTTATTAAGACAAGACCATCAGTGACACGAGATTCCTTGTTAGCAAAAAAAATTATTCCCAACTTTTAAACATTTCATAAAGATTAGCTTAAATAATAGATAATTGAAGTACAGTGGCCGAGAACTCAGTTTGATTCCCAATGAAGCCTAGAAGTTGTGTCATCATTAAGTACATATGAAAATTTGTTTAACTTACGGACTGCGTTTCATAACTCTGAAGATCACTATCATCGCAGATACTATTCCTTACTTCCAAGGATTCCACCAAAGTTTGCGTGTTCTCAATGACAGCATTTCGGCCGCGAAAGTTATTACGACATTTAAGTTCGTGAAATGGTAGTCTCTGAGCAATAACGCGATGATTCGGATCATAAGGACATTGAACCCACTGTTGAGACATGACAATTCCCTTGGACTCGCCACAGCAAACTTAAAAGAGATATTAAACAGGCAGATGTCAAACAAATTGTTCCTAGACAACTGAAGCCTGCTCAGAAGTTTCAGTGAAACGAATATTGGGAGGACAGTAAAGCTCTACAAGAGCATTCCAATTTGATACCTTCAGGCTTCAGAAGTTCAGTCCGTTTCTGCCAACGAAAAGTTGGCCAAGTGAGACGAAAACGATACAGCAAACAATCGCATAAGACATTCTATTGGCACTAATCGAATGTTGGGATGAACTTAGCCAAATGTACACAACAATACTTGTGGGAGACGTCAATCTCGACACGCCTGACTGGCATCCGCCCGTTATAGCTCCTCCCCCCCCCCCACTGAAACTACAGCCCCCATTATGGTGAATTTATCATGATTTGGGGGCTATAGTTTATCTGAGCACTAAGTTGGAAAGGGGGTGGGGTTATGATGGGAAATACCCCAAATTTTGACAAAGCAACTGTACTTGAATTCTCTGAACTCGCCATGAATTAAACCACCATAGGACTACTCAGCATAGGACTACTCAGCATCTCGTATCAGAAAGAAGACTGGAATGTAATCGGCGAGGCCGTGCTACAGAAAACATTCCTGTCGTACTGCTTCAGCAACGTTGCTGTTGACATAGACTTATGGCACGCCTGGCTGCACCAGATCTTCGAAACACATCCCAAAAAAAGGTAAATTAAGAAAAGCCCCTTCCCATCACTTGGTGAATATTGGCTGGTCCGGGGTCCTCCCAGCAGTACGTCTTCAAAGCATTTCGTATTGATTAAATCGATCAATTAAATGATTATATACAAACATCAGCTGAGGAAGAAAAACAAGACAGACAGCATTAGAAAACAAAACAAACCGACATATGTCGGAAGAATTGCTCTTGAGCGACAGGCGAGGCAATTTAATTCAGTGGCTGTAGCCTAAAAAAATTTTCTTTTTGGGTGCAAAAACCTTGCCCTCAGCGGCATTCGAACCATTGCCTTCCCGATCCCTAGGCACCCGCACAACCCACTGCGCTATGAGTCACTTATTTTAACTATATTGCAACCGATTATATATTAGCAACAAGCTTTACTTCGGAGTGAGAGCAATAGATATCGCTCAAAAATGATGAACGAAAGCGTCAAAAAGTCACTTGAGAAGTCAAAGAATGTTCTAGAAGAAAAGCGCAAAATTGTGAAGCAAAAAATTTGCATAAAAAGACACACGTTTACAATAATTGCTATGAACTTCGTTCAAGAGCAATTAACAACTAATGAGGAAAGTGGATGAGTCAAACTAACAGCCTCACTTCTACAACCACAGCTCCCATCGAAGCATCAACAATTTCGCGCCGCCTAAGCTTCCTTGACCCGCGAATGCAGAGGACGGAACTCCTCAGGAGAGGAAAGCTGATTTTTGTCCGTAGATTTTTTGTCCTACTACTACTACTACTACTACTATATGATATATCAGCGTAGCTGACTTCTTTTCTCGCCGAGAGCTTTGATACCAGTGGTTTCAGCGCTTTTGAAGCTGATGAGCCACCTCTACCAGTGCCTGCGAAGGCAAGCGGACAGAATGTTGCTTTCCCAACCTCAGTTATTCTTTGTTCATACATCTTTTTTTGAAAGATTCATGATACTTGTAGACTTCGCTACTGCTTTCAGGGCAGCTTTTTGCCAGCGGGTTGAAAATTTTAACATCAAAATAGGTTTTGTTGAATCTCGATTCCCAAAGTTCGTTGGTCTTGATATCTCATCTTGCATCATCATCAGTTGTCAATTATTTAAGAGCAACGGTTTCCCCTTGCAACGACTGAAGATGAGGTTCGATCGCGAGATCATGACAGACATTACTTTTCAGGTTTTCAATCGAATCGCGGAGTTCATTATGTCTCATTAGGAATGTATCCTCCTTTCGGACACTGGAGGGCATGTGCAACAGTGAAGTTTTCATTGCATGCCCACAGTGATGCCCATCTTCACTGGGTCCAATAGCAAAAAGCAATGCATTACAACTTGCTTTTTGTTAAGTCAAACTCATATTGCTTCAATGGCATAGCGCTTAACCAGATTGATGCTCCCTTTTCACTAGCTAAGACAAGTTAACGAATCTCGTTCTTATTTAATTTGCGCTTAGTTTTGGTCTTTTTTAATTTGATAGCCAGTTTTTTCTCCTTTTTATATCTTGTATGATGATTTGCTTCAGTTGGGCTTCATTTGCATTTCCGGCAAACACAGGGTAAGGGACTTGACATTTGAACTGATCGTTCATATTCCTTAATACGGTCTTGGGATGTAAGGATGTTCAGGCCCTCCTCCCTTATTCGGCAACGCGAAGATGTTCCTGTATTTTTGATTGTACGCAGGATTCTTCAATAGATTAGGTAATAGCTCATTGTTGATTGATATCTCACATTCTTTTTTTAAAGTCTTCAATATTGGGTGTTTTACGTGCTAAGAAGGTCAATTTTAACTGAACTGATGAAGTGAACGATTTATAAACATTTTGAGTTGAAACATTAGCAAGATAGGCCGGCTTCTTTTAACGGCGATTTCTACGGATTTAGTGATCTTTCTAAAATTTTTTCTGCTTTATCAGAGCCTATTACACTACCAAGTACTCTACAACCGTCAACTATTTTCATTTCGTCGTTAACAAAAATCAGCTGTGCTTTTTCACAAAAATGTTCTTTAGTGTTGATGTCTCACTTGGTAAGATGATAACCGAAAGCAGAATCAAGTTTATTCACTTAGTCAGAAAAGTTTTCAAGTTATCAAGAGAACCGACAGTGTTGCAATTGTCCCCATACCACTTTTGAACAGTTAAGCAATCGTCAAAAATATCAATTAAGAGGATAAGGGCAATTCCATACATCGACATCGCAAAGGGGCGCCTTGGGTTATACCTTCCTGTGAGAATAATGATTGTTTGTTGATGGACAAATTTGTGGTTCACGATATGAAAAAAATATAGAATGATAGACGAAAAGGCATAATTTCTCGATGATTCGTAAGGCAAGATCACGATTGAGACTATTGAAAGCGTTTTTTGCGTCAATCAGCAAGGTCGCCTCCGAATCTGTGTCGTTAAAAGCAGCTCTCAAAGAATGAATTGCGTGTTCAATTCCTCTTTTTTGACCCATATATTCCTGCTGATCACCACTTAATATCTTGAAGACGGTTTTAACACATTTGACAATAGTTCTCCCAGTAATTCTCCTGAGGACTTCCCCAATTCCTATCGGTCGTACACCAGGGCTTTTATCAAGCGCTTTCAACCGGCAAAAACTATATGGAAGGAGATAAGACAAATGAGACGTACCTATGCGTGTTGCTAGCTTAGCAATGGTTTTGCATAGATTAGTAGAGGAGGACTTAAAAGAAGTCAGAATTCTTCGCCATTCGATGGCATCAAGAACGGAAGGACCATGTCTCCCATGCTAGTTCATGTCATATTTCTTGACCTTTGAGGCATTGGGTTTTTCAAATACAGATCGACGGTATGGTAAATTTTTTGGATGTTCATTGCTCACTAGATAATTCAAGTTTGCTTAGTTCTGGATGTTTCTCACGTAAGACATCAAGGACAGTTTTCAAGTCAATTTGTCATTTCATGTCTTTGCTGTTAAAGAAAGAAACCACCTTTCGCTTCTTCTGTGACACTTCGAATGGCATTGACAATTTTTTCTGTTGATATATGTTTATCAAATTTTTGGCATTCATCAAAAGATCGCTTTGCTTTAGTTGTGCTCATACGTTCCTGGATTGATTTTGCTTCAAGAAACAGGGAATGTATGTCCCGTTTTATCTGGTGACCTAACTGTATTGCAATGGTTTTCTTGTTTGAGGCGTCATCCTCAGTTCTTGTTCTTGCAAGAATGAGAAGAGGCATCACCATTGCGCAGTACATTGCGGTTTCCGCTTTAGAATCAATCAAAGTGGCAGACAGTATTTTGTTCAAAGTATCGGTGAATTAAGGCCTGTCTTGTTTCTTGGCAGCGTAAAAAATTTTGCTTTCCAATGGACAACTTGTTTTTAGGTCTTCATCAGCTCTTTTTTTCTTTCCTCGAGGTTGAGCCAGTTACTGCATGGTTCAGGGCAGGGTTCCGTAGAAGCATGCGATGTCTGGATATCGGCAGCTGAATGGCTTAGAGTTGTTGGCTCTGAGGAGATTAGAGTTTCTTTCGTTTCGCCGCTTACGCAACGGAACTTATCAAGGTGTTCTCGCCTATTGCTGAGTCCACTACACTTTATTTGATGGTAAGCGGCGTATGAGTAACACCAAAACCCTCCACCACTGGGATGCTTTATACATATTGAGCGGTTTGAGTGCTCAGAAAGGGGGATGGAAAAAATAAAGGAGGCAGTTAGTAGTCTGAAAATCATACAATTATCTAACGATTGAAAAATTCAAATATGCAGGTTAAATAAAAGAGCAAACTTATGGTTACCATAGGAACAGAATTTTATACCATCTTTACAGAAGTGATTAAAACTGAGATTGAAGTATCGGGACACAATTTGAAGGGTTGGATGAATAAAACTATTAAAAAATTTATATAAAGCAAAATTTAGATTTTTAATTTGATTGTTTATAAAACGAATATTTTTGGAGCCAAGAGTGTTTGGGACAAAAATGAAGCGTGGATGAAATTTGTCAATAATTTTAATTATTAATTTTCTCTAGTTATTTGAAAAGTCATTCGCGCTTGTGTTGGGGTCATTAAAACCAGCAATTACAGTTAAAGTGTCTAGTTTTTTTGGTCTGCACTGTTGAAGTGGTCTGTACTAGTCAAATCCTCAAGGGCAGCACCTATGAAGAAGTGTATCGTTGCCCTTGTCTGTTTAGGGTCCATGTATTTTGTCCGCAATGTTCCAATGACAAATCTCCTTGATAGGTCTGGAATTCTCTTGGGCTTGAAACACGGAGTCAACAATCACCTGAAAAAAACTATGGCAGTGCATGGAGAACAAATGATCAAATGAATTTTTTCAATATATATTTTTGAAACAATTGAAAAATTTGATATGAAAGGAAACAACCTGGTGATGTTGACGCCTGATTTGTGTCTCGGGTAGTGATCTTTCACGGGTCCCCTCACTGAATGGCCAAAAAGAAGATCTCAAGAAACAACTTATTAAATAGCAAATGCTTTTTAATAGGTTTATTACAACAATTAGGCTAACACTTAGGCTAACAGAAAAATTAGTCTAACAATTAGAGAAACACATCACAAAAAAACAAATAATAGAATGAATCCACCATCAGGGAGCACAAATGATACATCAAATACACTTAAAAGGAGAAAAACACCAAAAAACAAGCAATCATTAAAGCAATCGCAAATTTACTCGAGAACGTTCAGAAAAGGGAATTGAAGGTGGCAAACTACTGAGTTATCTCTCTCTCTCTCTCTTTATATATATATATATATATATATATATATATATATATACATATATATATATATATATATATATATATATATAGAGAGAGAGAGAGAGAGAGTTATATATATATAGAGAGAGAGTTATCAAATAGAGTACGTGAAAATAATTATATATATATTCTTTAATTATATTATATAATAATTATCTAATTAGGTATTAAATATATATATATTTATATATATATATATAATTAAAAATATTATATATATATATATATATATATATCTATTTATATATATATATATGTATATAAATATATATATATATATATATATATATAAT